>NC_092104.1:17008317-17308317 GCF_045679555.1 Salvelinus alpinus
ATTGGGAGTCCCATAGGGCGGTGCACAATTGGCCCAGCGTCACCTGGGTTTGGCCGTCATTGTAAATAAGAATTTGTTCTTAACTGATTTGATAAGTAAAGATCAAATCAACACACCAGGTAGCTGAGACCACTGGGTGTTCATGAATGTCCTGAATGAGGGGCTAATAAGAGCTAAACTCACCGGAGGTCTGCTTTCACACTGTGAACCACCACCAGCAAACATACACTAATCAAAAATATAAACACAACATAAAGTCTGGGTCCCATATAAACATAAAGTCTGGGTCCCATGTTTCATGAGCTAAAATTAAAGATCACAGACATTTTCCATACTCACTAAAAGCTTATTTCTCTAAAATGCTGTGCACAAATCTGTTTACATCTCTGTCAGTGAGCATTTCTCCTTTGCCAAGATAATCCATATCAAGAAGCTGATTAAACAGCATGATCATTACACAGGTGCAGCTTGTGCTGGGGACAACAAAAGACCACTCTAAAATGTGCATTTTTGTCATGTAACACAATGCTACAGATGTCTCAAGTTTTGAGGGAGCATGCACTTTGCATGTTGACTGCAGGAAGGCAGTGCTCGTCATCCTCACCAAGGTCTTGACCTGACTGCAGTTCGACATTGTAACCAACTTCAGTGGGCAAGTGTGCTCTTAATGGATGAATCCCAACTGTACCGGGCAGATGGCAGGCAGCTTGTGTGGCGTTCTGTGGGCGAGCGGTTTGCTGATGTCAACGTTGTGAACAGAGTGCCCCATGGTGGCAGTGGGGTTATGGTATGGACAGGCTTAAGCTACGGACAAAAAACGCAATTGCGTTTTATTGATGACATTTTGAATGCACAGAGATACCGTGATGAGATCCTGAGGCCCATTGTCGTGCCATTCATCCGCCGCCATCACTTCATGTTTTGCATGATAATGCACGGCCCCATGTCACCCATTGAGCATGTTCGGGATGCTCTGGATTGACGCGTACGACAGCGTGTTCCAGTTCCCGCCAAAATCCATCAACTTCGCATAGCCATTAAAGAGGAGTGAGACAACAATCCACAGGCCACAAACAATAGCTTGAATAACTCTATGTGAAGGAGCTGTGTCGTGCTGCATTGGGCAAATGGTGGTCACACCAGATACTGACTGGTTTCTGATCCACGCCCCTACCTTTTTTTTTTAAAGATATCTGTGACCAACAGATGCATATCTGTATTCCAAGTCATGTAAAATCCATAGATTAGGGCCTAATGAATTTATTTCAGTTGACTGATTTCCATATATAAACTGTAACTCAGTTAAATCTTTGAAATTGTTACGTGTTGCGTTTACATTTTTGTTCAGTGTCCCACCTTACATTTCAACTTTCAATCATCTGATGAAGAATCCAGATAATACATCTCTGGATGCCACATTCCTGTAGACTGGGTGTGTAACTAAGATGTCTGTCTGTTTTACAGGTGATCTCACCTGGGCTTGTGTGGGGAATGTTTCCCTCCAGTGATGTGATGTCTGTGGTGGATCTGTAGATGACACTCCCAGCTACTGCAGTACGTGTCTGAAATGATTGGCAATATTTCACTGATATGATGAATGGAGCAGAGGTGGTTTGATAAGCGACATGACTAACCTTGCCTTAGATCTGAAGACTTGCTTATGCCTAGCTTTGTGTTAAAGGAATATGGAGTCATGAAGATTAGTAAAATTGTATGGCCAGTCAATCATACAATTTCCAATTTAGGAGGTAAAACATAGATCAAATGTAAAATACGACAACAACATGTTTGGCTCAAGAATTTTTCCTGTTTGTAATCTTTGAGATAAACCCAGACAGGAGATAAAGTGAGCAACTGTTATTTATAGGTCTGTGTCATCACCAGAGTTCTCATCTTTGTCCTTATCTCCTTAGCAGCAGTCCTATTCTCCATGCATCTTAAAGTGTCCTTGTCAGGTAGGGCCAGAGACATTGTGTTGTAGATATGTGGTAGTGGAGTATGGGCCTGAGGGCCCACACTTAGTGTGGTGTGAATTCTGTAATGACTGTATTGTAATGTTTTCTAAATGGTATAATTGCCTTAATTTTTCAGGACCACAGGAGGAGTAGCTGCTTTGGCAAGAACTAATGGGGATCCATAATAAATACAAATACAAAATACATAGACACTGCAGGAGGCTGCAGAAGCAAGGCAATTAGGAGGTTAAGAGGACGGCGTTACACACACACACACACACAATTGGACAAACAGACACACACACACACACACACACACACACACACACGGTTGGTCATGTTACTTTCTAAACGTAATCTGTTACCGTTACTAGTTACTAGTTACTAGTTACTAGTTACTGTACCTGTCCAAAATTGTAATCAATAACGTAACTTTTGGATTACCCAAATTTAGTAACGTAATCGGATTACTTTCCGTTGCTTTGGTATTATTTGACAGAGGTTCCGTGTAGGGCTACTGTGCTGGTTATTGTGTTGGCACCACTGTCCCACTACACAGGGTAACAAGGGCATCCTGTCTGATGTCTCTCTTTATCTGACTATCACTCATTCTTTTCCTGGTTATCTCACTCTATCCCAGTTAAAGACACAGAGATGTTTACAGATGGTAGATGATGTGTTAACTGCATTGAATCATGTTAATGTACAGTACATCACTGGAGGACCTCTTTTGGAAAAAGCAAGACACACTAAGTTGTCTTTATTTCGATGTCGTAGGCCATTTATATGAGTACGGTCGTGTCTTTTCAAAAGATTATACCCAGGGGATTTTCCCTCCAGAAGAGGAGTGTAAGAGCTGTTTTAGTCAGAGGCTTTCCTTTAACATGCTGTACTGGATGAGTCAGTGTGCATAGCTTGGTGTCGGTTACATAAGTGAACTGTCCTTCTGTCCATGACAGTCAAACTGTCCTTGTCTCATAAGTCGGGTGGGGGAATTATAAATATTTATTTTTTTACTACGCATCCAAAATCAACAGTATAAAAACCACATGAAACCAGATATTTTTCTGGGCAGCTGTCGCGTGCTGCTGGTAACCGGAGACGCAGAGCTCTGAGAGTCCTTTAACGCCTCACATGTGGCGCTACCTGTCCAGCAGGGATTGGAGGATTTCACGCGCATGGGGCAGCTGCCACGAACCTTAAGACAGAAAAGGATAAAAGAGCGAGAGATGGATGGAGGTAGAGAGAGAGGGGAAGACTGTAAAACTGCCCCTGTGAGACCCATACTATCCAACTAACCAACTAACCATCCATCCAACCATCCATTGGTGGCGGTTAGCACCATGTGTGTAGCCATGTCAAAGCCAGGGGAGTTAGGGAAAGCTGTCACCTCCAGTGAGTCTGTGTTTATGAAACATAATGACTCGCTGCACCCCCAAGGGCTCTGGGGACAGAAAACAAAGTACAGAGGCCAGGGGGAAGGGCGGGGGGGGGGGGTAGTAGAGTCAATTTTGTAACTATTTCCTGGTTGTGATAATGTTCCTGAACCGGTCCCTGTTAGTTTGTGTTGTCTGTGTGATCAGCATGGGGTTAGTGTGGGTTAGTGGGTAAGTGCCTCTACTGGTTGTCTGGCCTAGGAGAAGGAAGTATCCTGAGGATGACATTAAGGACATGACAGTAACTGTTATGTGTCCTTTATGACACACTGATATTGGGAACTACATGTCCTTGTTTAAAGGAATCACCTCAGAAGGCTCCCAGTCTGGTAAATTGATTGTAACACCCATGTCAACTATGTGTTTATGTTTGTGAGAGAAGAAGTATAATTGTATGCTTGTGTCTTTGTGTGTGAGGTGCGTGTGGTGAAGCAGGTGCATGCTTGACTGTGAAAGGGAGAGAATGTATTTGTAACTGTGTTTGGCCTCTGTGACTTCAGTTCAGCCTTCCTTGGCCTGCAGTACTGTACAGCTGGTACAATATGTGCTATACCTCCTCTCCCCTCTTTATCCTTTGCCTGCTCTGGTCTGGCATCCAGCTCAAAGGACAGACCTCGTCCATCCATTCTTCTCACAGCCCAGAAGAGAGCGAGAGAGTGAGAGAAAAATTGAGGGAAAAAGATAGAGAAAGAGAGGGAGAGAGACACCTGTTGTGTTTGATGTGGTTACTCAGCTCAGTATACAGACGGTAGTGGACCCAGTTGACCCCAGTTCATCCATGTGAGCAACAGCAGCAGATTCCCAGGCCTTCTCTCACTCTGACCCATACAGACGGATGTATACGCTCTCGCTTGACAGAGTTGGCAAGCTGAATATAACAGGAACTGACCCACCCCTTCTCTGCTGATGCAGGCTTTACATCAAGAGGTTCTGGGTTAACCACACACAAAGTTCAAGGGTTGAAGTGGTGAAAAGTGGTCCCATTTCAATGAAACCCTGTCTTTTTTATGTGTTTTAAAAGCTGTCCATTCAGTAACACAGTAGACAGAAATGGTGAGGATCTGAAAGTTTGACCCATGTGACCCAATTAAGTTTGACCCATGTGTAATTTCCTCAGCTGTGCATAGTTGCCTATGGGTGGGCCACTTAAGAGCCAAATGCCCCTAGACACTTATCTAAGGCCAGTTTTGCACTCCCACCCCACCCCAATGGTTAACGTTAGGATTTTGGAGGAATGAGCTGATCCTGGATCCTGGCAACTTCATGTTTTTGATCAAAGATGTATCTATCTTTTGTTTTTTGAACTTAGATAAGAAAAGCATTCCTATCAGCCATAATGTTATCTGTGAAGTCCTTTTGGAAATCTAAGTGCAGACTTAAATCACACTCATCTCTCCATCTCACAAAGAGAAAAACTCCCTGAAACAAAGATCAAAGGGGGTTAAGAGGGTTTTTTCTTTCTCATTCTTCAAAGACTCTTAAAATACATCAGACAGTTATGTTTAAAACAGAGAAGAGAAAGCAGGAAAGCTGGAATGAACATAACTAATGATCTCTTTTTTGCAAATGTTATGTTCCTTTTGATGGCATATAAGGCCCTTCTCTCCTTGTCTCTCAGCTCGTTCACATCTCTCTCTCTCTCTCTCTCTCTCTCTCTCTCTCTCTCTCTCTCTCTCTCTCTCTCTCTCTCTCTCTCTCTCTCTCTCTCTCTCTCTCTCTCTCTCTCTCTCTCTCTCTCTCTCTCTCTCTCTCTCTCTCTCTCTCTCTCTCAGTATCTGGTATTTTCATGCCTTACTCTGCAGTTGTCCCAGAGTGTGAGTATGACAGGATGGTGAGTCAGCCTGGACTTATCAGACTCTTCTCTGTTCTCTCTGGAACTCACCTTCAAACAAGACACTTTTCCTGGCATCTGCTGCACAGACAGACAGACAGACAGACAGACAGACAGACAGACAGACAGACACGACAGAGAGAGAGAGAGAGCGAGAGAGACGTACACACACACTTCAGATACTACTGTACCTGAGGCAGAATCACCTTGGGTAACAGAATTTCACACAGGGGTACTTGTGGGGTACCTCCAGTATCTCCCTATTGCGTTTGGAGCTACAATATGTCGGAAACTATGTGTGTTTTTGGAGAAATGTAACCACTCTCAAGTTCATAGACAGATCTATAGATGCAAGGACTCACCATGGTACTAAGCTCATGATACATGTAGAATCAATGGGTACTTATACAGTACCAGTCAAAAGTTTGGACACACCTACTCATTCAAGGGTTTTTCTTTATTTGTATTGTTTTCTACATTGTAGAATAATAGTGAAGACATCAAAACTATGAAATAACACATATGGAATCATGTAGTAACCAAAAAAATGTTAAACAAATCAAAATATATTTTATACTTGAGATTCTTCAAAGTAGCCACCCTTTGCCTTGATGACAGCTCTTGGCATTCTCTCAATTAGCTTCATGGGGTAGTCACCTGGAATGCATTTCAATTAACAGGTGTGCCTTGTTAAAAGTTCATTTGTGGAATTTCTTTCCTTCTTCTTACTGCAAATCAGTTGTGTTGTGACAAGGTAGGTGTGATATACAGATGATAGCCCTATTTGGTAAAAGACCGAGTTCATATTATGACAAGAACTGCTCAAATAAGCAAAGAGAAACGAGAGTCCATCATTACTTTAAGACATGAAGATCAATCAATAGGGAATTTTTTATCAGTCGCAAAAAACATCAAGTCAAACTGTCTCTCATGAGGACCGCCACAGGAAAGGAAGACCCAGAGTTACCTATGCTACAGAGCTGTCGTGCTGTTAGGTGACCTAAACTAAATCTCACACAAATTATCAATGAACCTACCAGGTACAACCCCAAATCCGTAAAAACAGGCACCCTCATAGATATCATCCTTACCAACCTGCCCTCCAAATAAACCTCTGCTGTCTTCAACCAGGATCTCAGCGATCACTGCCTCATTGCTTGCGTCCGTAATGGGTCTACGGTCAAATGACCACCCCTCATCACTGTCAAACGCTCCCTAAAACACTTCTGCGAGGAGGCCTTCCTAATCGACCTGGCCTGGGTATCCTGGAAGGATATTGACCTCATTCTGTCAGTAAAAGATACCTGGTTATTCTTTAAAAGTGCTTTCCTCACAATCTTATAGGCATGTCCCATTTAAAATGTAGAACCAGGAACAGATATAGCCCGTGGTTCACTCCAGACTTGACTGCCCTTAACCAGCACAAAAACATCCTGTGGCGTACGGCATTAGCATCAAATAGCCCCCGCGATATGCAACTTTTCAGGGAAGTTAGGAACCAATATACATAGGCAGTTAGGAAAGCAAAGGCTAGCTTTCTCAAACAGAAATTTGTATCCTGCAGCACAAACTCCAAAAAGTTCTGGGACACTGTAAAGTCTATGGAGAATAAGAGTACCTCCTCCCAGCTGCCCACTGCACTGAGGCTAGGAAACACTGTCATCATGGATAAATCCACAATAATTGAGAATTTCAATAAGCATTTTCTACATCTGGCCATGCTTTCCACCTGGCCACCCCTACCCTGGTCAACAACCCTGCAGCCCCAGAGCAACTTGCCCAAGCCTCCCCCATTTCTCCTTCACCCAAATCCAGATAGCTGATGTTCTGAATGAGCTGCAAAATCTGGACCCCTACAAATCAGCTGGGCTAGACAATCTGGACCCTCTCATTTCTAAAATGATCAGCCGAAATTGATGCAATCCCTATTCCTACCTTCTCCGCTATGCAATCTGGTTTCAGAGCTGGTCATGGGTGCACCTCAGCCACGCTCAAGGTCCTAAACGATATCATAACCGCCATCAATAAGAGACAGTACTGTGCAGCCGTATTCATCGACCTGGCCAAGGCTTTCGACTCTGTCAATCACCACATTCTTATCGGCAGATTCAACAGCCTTGGTTTCTCAAATGACTGCCTCGCCTGGTTCACCAACTACTTCTCAGACAGAGTTCAGTGTGTCAAATCAGAGGGCCTGTTGTCCGGACCTCTGGCAGTCTCTATGGGGGTGCCACAGGGTTCAATTCTCGGGCCGACTCTTTTCTCTGTGTACATCGATGATGTCGTTCTTGCTGCTGGTGATTCTCGGATCCACCTCTATGCAGACAACACCATTCTGTATACTTCTGGCCCCTCTTTGGACACTGTGTTAACTAACCTCCAGACGAGCTTCAATGCCATACAACTATCCTTCCGTGGCCTCCAACTGCTCTTAAATGCAAGTAAAACTAAATACATACTCTTCAACTGATCGCTGCCCGCACCTGCCAGCCTGTCCAGCATCACTACTCTGGACGGTTCTGACTTAGAATATGTGGACAACCTCAAATACCTAGGTGTCTGGTTAGACTGTAAATTCTCCTTCCAGACTCACATTAAGCATCTCCAATCCAAAAATAATCTAGAATTGCGAACAATTTTGCAACAAAGCATCCTTCACTCATGCTGCCAAACATACCCTCGTAAAACTGACTATCCTGCTGATCGTTGACTTCGGCGATGTCATTTACAAAATAGCCTCCAACACTCTACTCAGCAAATTGGATGCCGTCTATCACAGTGCCATCCGTTTTGTCACCAACGCCCCATATACTACCCACCACTGCGACCTGTATGCTCGCGTTGGCTGGCCCTCGTTACATATTCATCGCCAAACCCACTGGCTCCAAACCCACTGGCAGTCATCTATAAGTCTTTGCAAGGTAAAGCCCCCGCCTTATCTCAGCTCACTGGTCACCATAGCAGCACCCACCCGTAGCACGACCTCCAGCAGGTATATCTCACTGGTCACCCCCAAAGCCAATTCTTACTTTGGCCGCCTTTCCTTCCAGTTCTCTGCTGCCAATGATTGGAACGAACTGCAAAAATCACTGAAGCTGGAGACTCATATCTCCTTCACAAACTTTAAGCACCAGCTGTCAGAGCTCACAGATTACTGCACCTGTACATAGCCCATCTGTAAATAGCCCATCCAACTACGTCATCCCCATACTGTTATTCATTTTACTGATTTTGCTCTTTTGCACCCCAGTATCTCTACTTGCACACCATCTTCTGCACATCTATCACTCCAGTGTTTAATTGCTATATTGTAATTATTTTGCCACTATGGCCTATGTATTGCCTTACCTCCCTTATCCTACCTAATTTGTACACACTGTATATATACTTTTTCTATTCTATTATTAAATGCATGTTTGTTTATTCCATGTGTAACTCTGTGTTGCTGTTTGTGTCGCACTGCTTTGCTTTATCTTGGCCAGGTCGCAATTGACTGAGGGGCGCCTCCGGACTGAGGTGCAGCTCCGGACTGAGGGGCAGCTCCGGACTGAGGGGCAGCTCCGGACTGAGGGGCAGCTCCGGACTGGAGGGAGACTCTGGCAGCTCCTGACCAGCTATCTTGGCCAGGTCGCAATTGTAAATGAGAACTTGTTCTCAACTAGCCTACCTAGTTTAAAAAAAAGTGAAATAAAAAAAATACAAAAATAAACCCACCGGTCGGATGAGGAGGTAAAAAACATTCTACCTCACTCCATAAACTCACCGATCAGATGTGGAGTTATAAGACATTCTACCTCACTCTATAAACTCACCGTTCAGATGTGGAGGAATAAGACACTATCTTACTCTATATACCCACCATTCAGATGTGGAGGTATACGACACTCCACCTCAATCTACAAACTCACCGGTCATATGTGGAGGTATAGGACACTCTACATCACTCTATGTACTAACCGGTCAGATGTGAAGGTATAAAACATTCTACCTCACTCTGTAAACTCACTGTTCAGATGTGGAGGTATACGACACTCCACCTCAATCTACAAACTCACCGGTCATATGTGGAGATATAGGACACTCTACATCACTCTATGTACTCACCGGTCAGATGTGAAGGTATAAAACATTCTACCTCACTCTATATACCCACCATTCAGATGTAGAGATTAAAGACACTCTACCTCACTCTATAAACTCACCGGTCGGATGTGGAGGTGTAAGACATTCTACCTCACTCTACAAACTCGCCAGTAGAATGTGGAGGTGTAAGACACTCTACCTCACTCTATAAACTCGCCGGTAGAATGTGGAGGTATAAAACACTCTAACTCACTCAATAAACTCACTGGTCAGATGTGGAGTTAAGACACTCTACCTCACTATATAAACTCACAGGTCAGATGTGGAGGTAGAAGACAATCTAATTTACTCCATAAACTGACCGGATATATGTGGAGGTATAAGACACTCTACATCACTTAATAAACTCACCGGTCAGATGTTGAGGTATAAGACACTCTTCCTCACTTAATAAACTCACCGGTCAGATGTTGAGGTATAAGACACTCTTCCTCACTCTATAAACTCAACGGTCAGATGTTGAGGTATAAGACACTCTTCCTCACTCTATAAACTCAACGGTCAGATGTTGAGGTATAAGACACTCTACCTCACTCTATAAACTCAACGGTCAGATGTTGAGGTATAAGACACTCTTCCTCACTCTATAAACTCAACGGTCATATGTTGAGGTATAAGACACTCTACCTCACTCTATAAACTCAACGGTCAGATGTTGAGGTATAAGACACTCTTCCTCACTCTATAAACTCAACGGTCAGATGTTGAGGTATAAGACACTCTTCCTCACTCTATAAACTCAACGGTCAGATGTTGAGGTATAAGACACTCTTCCTCACTCTATAAACTCAACGGTCAGATGTTGAGGTATAAGACACTCTACCTCACTCTATAAACTCAACGGTCAGATGTTGAGGTATAAGACACTCTTCCTCACTCTATAAACTCAACGGTCAGATGTGGAGGTATGGGACACTCTACCTCACTCTATAAACTCACCGTTCAGATGTGGAGGTATGGGACACTCTACCTCACTCTATAAACTCACCGTTCAGATGTGGAGGTATGGGACACTCTACCTCACTCTATAAACTCACCGGTCAGATGTGGAGGTATGGGACACTCTACCTCACTCTATAAACTCACCGTTCAGATGTGGAGGTATGGGACACTCTACCTCACTCTATAAACTCACCGTTCAGATGTGGAGGTATGGGACACTCTTCCTCACTCTATAAACTCACCGTTCAGATGTGGAGGTATGGGACACTCTACCTCACTCTATAAACTCACCGTTCAGATGTGGAGGTATGGGACACTCTACCTCACTCTATAAACTCACCGTTCAGATGTGGAGGTATAAGACACTCTTCCTCACTCTATAAACTCACCGGTCAGATGTGGAGGTATGGGACACTCTACCTCACTCTATAAACTCACCATTCAGATGTGGAGGTATAAGATACTCTTCCTCACTCTATAAACTCACCGGTCAGATGTGGAGGTATGGGACACTCTACCTCACTCTATAAACTCACCGTTCAGATGTGGAGGTATAAGACACTCTTCCTCACTCTATAAACTCACCGGTCAGATGTGGAGGTATGGGACACTCTACCTCACTCTATAAACTCACCGTTCAGATTTGGAGGTATGGGACACTCTACCTCACTCTATAAACTCACCGTTCAGATGTGGAGGTATAAGACACTCTTCCTCACTCTATAAACTCACCGGTCAGATGTGGAGGTATGGGACACTCTACCTCACTCTATAAACTCACCGTTCAGATGTGGAGGTATAAGATACTATCTTCCTCTATATACCGGTCAGATGTGGAGGTATGGGACACTCTACCTCACTCTATAAACTCACCGTTCAGATGTGGAGGTATGGGACACTCTACCTCACTCTATAAACTCACCGTTCAGATGTGGAGGTATAAGACACTCTTCCTCACTCTATAAACTCAACGTTCAGATGTGGAGGAATAAGACACTCTACCTCAGTAACGCTCGTCGTTGGAATGAGAAGACGAGGACCAATGCGGAGCGTGGTAAGTGTCCATATTGATAATTTATTATCATGAACACAAAACAAAATAACGAGAGCGAAACGAAACAGTCCTGAACGGTGAATACAAAAAAAACACGGAACAGAAAATAATCACCCACAAAACACAATGAAAAACAGGCTACCTTAATATGGCTCCCAATCAGAGACAACGACTCACACCTGCCTCTGATTGAGAACCATACTAGGCCAAACACATAGAAACAGACAACCTAGACATACAACATAGAATGCCCACCCACATCACACCCTGACCAAACAAAACATAGAAACATACAAAGCAATCTATGGTCAGGGCGTGACAGTACCCCCCCCCCCCAAAGGTGCGGACTCCGGACGCAAAACCTGAACCTATAAGGGAGGGTCTGGGTGGGCATCTGTCCGCGGTGGCGGCTCTGGCGAGGGACGTGGACCCCACTCCATCATAGTCTTAGCCCGCTTAAGTGGTGTCTTTGGAGCGGCGACCCTCGCCGCCGACCTTGGACTGGGGACCCTATTAAAGGGCACCACTGGACTGAGGGGCGCCTCCGGACTGAGGGGCAGCTCCGGACTGAGGGGCAGCTCCGGACTGGAGGGAGACTCTGGCAGCTCCTGACGGACGGGCGGCTCAGGCGGCTCCTGACTGGCGGGCGGCTCAGGCGGCTCCTGACTGACGGGCGGCTCAGGCTGCTCCTGACTGACGGGCGGTTCAGGCGGCTGCTGACTGACGGGCGGCTCAGGCGGCTCCTGACTGACGGGCGGCTCAGGCGACTCCTGACTGACGGGCGGCTCAGGCGGCTCCTGACTGACGGGCGGCTCAGGCGGCTCAGGACAGACGGGCGGCTCAGGACAGACGGGCGGATCATGCGGCTCAGGACACACGAGCGGCTCAGGTGGCTCTGGACAGGAGGGCGGCTCAGGAGGCGCTGGACAGGAGGGCGGCTCAGGCGGCGCTGGACAGACGGGAGCACCTGGAGGAAGGAGATGGAGAGACAGCCTGGTGCGTGGGGCTACCACCGGAGGCCTGGTATGTGGAGGAGGCACCGGATAGACCGGACCGTGGAGGCGCACTGAAGGTCTCGAGCACCGAGCCTGCAGAACCTTCCCTGGCTGGATGCTCCCCGTAGCCCGGCCAGTGCGGCGAGGTGGAACAGACCGCACTGGGCTGTGCTGGCGACCCGGGGACACCGTGCATAGGGCTGGTGCCCTATACCCTGGGCCGAGGAGATGCACTGGAGACCAGATGCGCTGAGCTGGCTTCATAGCACCTGGCTCGATGCCCACTCTAGCCCGGCCGATACGAGGCGCTGCTATATAACGCACCGGGCTATGCCTGCGCACCGGGGACACCGTGCGCCTCACGGCATAACACGGTGCCTGCCCGGTCCACTTCTCTCCACGGTAAGCACGGGGAGTTGGCTCAGGTCTCCTACCTGATTTAGCCACACTCCCCGTGTGCCTTCCCCCCAAGAAATTTTTGGGGCTGCCTCTCGGGCTTCCAGCCACGCTGCCTTGCAGCCTCCTCATAACGCCGCCTCTCGGCTTTCGCTGCCTCCAGCTCTGCCTTGGGGCGGCGATATTCTCCCGGCTGTACCCAGGGTCCCTTGCCATCCAAGATCTCCTCCCAAGTCCAGGAGTCTTGAACCCGCTGCTCCTGGGTACCACGCTGCTTGGTCCGGTTGTGGTGGGTGATTCTGTAACGCTCGTCGTTGGAATGAGAAGAGGAGGACCAATGCGCAGCGTGGTAAGTGTCCATATTGATAATTTATTATCATGAACAAAAACAAAATAACGAGAACGAAACGAAACTGTCCTGAGCGGTGAATACAAAAAAAACACTGAACAGAAAATAATCACCCACAAAACACAATGAAAAACAGGCTACCTTAATATGGCTCCCAATCAGAGACAACGACTCACACCTGCCTCTGATTGAGAACCATACTAGGCCAAACACATAGAAACAGACAACCTAGAGATACAACATAGAATGCCCACCCACATCACACCCATACCAAACAAAACATAGAAACATACAAAGCAATCTATGGACAGGGCGTGACAACCTCACTCTACAAACTCACCGTTCAAATGTGGAGTAAAAAGACACTCTACCTCACTCTATAAACTCAACAGTCAGATGTGGAGATATAAGACACTACCTAACTCTATATACTCACCCCTCAGATGTAGGTATAAGACACTCTACCTCACTATAAACTCACCGGTCAGATGTGGAGGTATAAGACACTCTACCTCACTCTATAAAAATGTACCAGTCAGATGTGGCGGTATAAGACACTCTACCTCACTATAAACTCACCGGTCAGATGAGGAGGTATAAGACACTCTACCTCACTCTATAAAAATTTACCAGTCAGATGTGGCGGTATAAGACACTCTACCTCACTATAAACTCACCGGTCAGATGTGGAGGTATAAGACACATATACTTATGTTTCTCTCATACAACTCCCAATTATTCATTCATTTGCCGGCATAATGTTCTTTGTGTTTGAACACACACACACACACACACAATATGATAAGGGAAATATTTAGCTACAAGGCCTGCCCATATGGTATTTTTTGCACTGTATGAACACACACACACTCAACACACAATCTCTATTTCAAAAGTGTGTCTGTTTACAGTCTGCTCTCCTGTCTCTTCTGTTTGAATTCATAACACACAATGCTCAGAGAGAGCCTGATAACCATCTGACTGGCTGCAGAGTCTGTCTGCTCGCCCACCTGACGGTGTTTCCGTATCTGCCTGCCTGTCCAGGCTGGTCACTAGATGACAGCACTGACTACGTGACTGCTTTACTGTCCATCCAGTGACATGTACAGTATATAAGATTCCCATCAGGAGTGGCTATATACAATCTTTGATACTGACAGTGTTTCCAAATGAAACAACAGTCCTGGAGAGCAACAGAATACACACAACTTTGAAACATACAGTGCCATTCTCTGTCCAGCTGCTCAAAGGAAAAGTTTATGGAGAACATGAAAGGAGTCACAGACAGCTGCATATACTGTAAAAACCTTATGAACACACACACATGCAGGCTAACAAAGTTGACAGTCTGGTGTCTTTACAATGACTTCAGGCAGCAAACTAAGCAGCCCGTAAACCCTTCTATTGTAAACCACTGTAGCAGACACAGGTGTGTGTGTGTGTGTGTGTGTGTGTGTGTGTGTGTGTGTGTGTGTGTGTGTGTGTGTGTGTGTGTGTGTGTGTGTGTGTGTGTGTGTGTGTGTGTGTGTGTGTGTGTGTGTGTGTGTGTGCGCGCGTGCCTGTCTGTCTGTCTGTCTGTCTGTCTGTCTGTCTGTCTGTCTGTCTGAGTAAATCTGATACAAAGTGTTTTCTTCCATAACTGTCATCCAGTGTGACGTGTGTCAGGTGTAAGGCATGATGGGATTCCTCCTCCATGATGGGCACATCTATACAACATTACCAAAAGTATGTGGACGCCTGCTTATTGAACATATCATTCCAAAATCATGGGCATTAATATGGAGTTGGTCCCCACCTTGCAGCTATAATAGCCTCCACTCTTTTGGGAAGGCTTTCCACTAGATGTTGGAACATTTCTGCGGGAACATGCTTCCCTTCTGAGCATTAGTGAGGTTGGGCACTGATGTTGGGCGATTAGGCCTGGCTCACAGTCGGCTTTCCAATTCATCCCAAAGGGGTTCGATGGGGTAGTGGTCAGGTTTCTGTGCAGGCCAGTCAAGTTCTTCCACACCGATCTCGATAAACCGTTTCTGTATGGACCTTGCTTTGTGCACGAGGGCATTGTCATGCTGAAACAGGAAATGGCCTTTCCAAACTGTTGCCAGTTTGGGGAAAGAATCGTCTAGAATGTCATTGTATGCTGTAGCGTTAAGATTTCCCTTTTCTGGAACTAAGGTGCCTAGCCCGAACCATGAAAAACAGCATCAGACCAATATTCCTCCTCCACCAAAGTTTACAGTTTGCACTATGCATTGGGACAGGTAGCATTCTCCTGTCATCCGCCAAACCCAGATTCGTCAGTCGGACTGCCAGATGGTGAAATGTAATTCATCACTCCATGATGTGGCTGAAATAGCCAAATCCACAAATTTGAAGGGGTGTCCACATACTTGTGTACATACAGTGGGCAAAAAAGTATTTAGTCAGCCACCAATTGTGCAAGTTCTCCCACTTAAAAAGATGATAGAGGCCTGTAATTTTCATCATAGGTACACTTCAACTATGACAGACAAAATGAGAAAAAAATTCCAGAAAATCACATTGTAGGATTTTTAATAAATTTATTTGCAAATTATGGTGGAAAATAAGTATTTGGTCACCTACAAACTAGCAATTTTCTGGCTCTCACAGACCTGTAACTTCTTCTTTAAGAGGCTCCTCTGTCCTCCACTCGTTACCTGTATTAATGGCACCTGTTTGAACTTGTTATCAGTATAAAAGACACCTGTCCACAACCTCAAACAGTCACACTCCAAACTCCACTATGGCCAAGACCAAAGAGCTGTCAAAGGACACCAGAAACAAAATTGTAGACCTGCACCAGGCTGGGAAGACTGAATCTGCAATAGGTAAGCAGCTTGGTTTGAAGAAATCAACCGTGGGAGCAATTATTAGGAAATGGAAGACATACAAGACCACTGATAATCTCCCTCGATCTGGGGCTCCATGCAAGATCTCACCCCGTGGGGTCAAAATGATCACAAGAACGGTGAGCAAAAATCCCAGAACCACACGGGGGGACCTAGTGAATGACCTGCAGAGAGCTGGGACCAAAGTAACAAAGCCTACCATTAGTAACACACTACGCCGCCAGGGACTCAAATCCTGCAGTGCCAGACGTGTCCCCCTGCTTAAGCCAGTACATGTCCAGGCCCGTCTGAAGTTTGCTAGAGAGCATTTGGATGATCCAGAAGAAGATTGGGAGAATGTCATATGGTCAGATGAAACCAAAATATAACTTTTTGGTAAAAACTCAACTCGTCGTGTTTGGAGGACAAAGAATGCTGAGTTGCATCCAAAGAACACTATACCTACTGTGAAGCATGGGGGTGGAAACATCATGCTTTGGGGCTGTTTTTCTGCAAAGGGACCAGGACGACTGATCCGTGTAAAGGACAGAATGAATGTGGCCATGTATCGTGAGATTTTGAGTGAAAACCTCCTTCCATCAGCAAGGGCATTGAAGATGAAACGTGGCTGGGTCTTTCAGCATGACAATGATCCCAAACACACCGCCCGGGCAACGAAGGAGTGGCTTCGTGAGAAGCATTTCAAGGTCCTGGAGTGGCCTAGCCAGTCTCCAGATCTCAACCCCATAGAAAATCTTTGGAGGGAGTTGAAAGTCCGTGTTGCCCAGCAACAGCCCCAAAACATCACTGCTCTAGAGGAGATCTGCATGGAGGAATGGGCCAAAATACCAGCAGCAGTGTGTGAAAACCTTGTGAAGACTTACAGAAAACGTTTGACCTCTGTCATTGCCAACAAAGGGTATATAACTAAGAATTGAGATAAACTTTTGTTATTGACCAAATACTTATTTTCCACCATCATTTGCAAATAAATTCATAAAAAATCCTACAATGTGATTTTCTGGATTTTTTTTCTTCTCATTTTGTCTGTCATAGTTGAGGTGATGGACAGCCATCATCCTTACAGCTATGATGAAAATGACAGGCCTCTCTCATCTTTTTAAGTGGGAGAACTTGCACAATTGGTGGCTGACTAAATACTTTTTTGCCCCACTGTATAGTGTATATCTCATTGGTAGTGGATTAGGTAAGTTACCAAGACTTAAAACAGTGCAAAGGCGCTAGAAATGTAGCTTGTTAAAATGAATGACAAAATCAAAGCCACTTTGATCATTTTCAGCCAAGCAAGGAGTGTTAAGTACACTTTTTTTGAAAGAGCAAACAGAGTGAAAAATACCATATTTCATGTTTCTACTGTTAAGAAACATTCAAACAGATATACAGAATTATTACAGGTGCAATGAAGTTTGGCATCTCACATTCTGATCAGGTGCAGCAAACCACACACTTACTGGACAGGCAGTTAGAAACATCCTGACTGGACAGCCAGGCTGAAACATCCTTACTGGACAGCCAGGCTGAAACAAACTTACTGGACAGCCAGGCAGAACCATCCTTACTGTACAGCCAGGCAGAAACAAACTTACTGGACAGCCAGGCTGAAACATCCTTACTGGACAGCCAGGCAGAAACAAACTTACTGGACAGCCAGGCAGAAACAAACTTACTGGACAGCCAGGCAGAAACAAACTTACTGGACAGCCAGGCAGAAACATCCTGACTGGACAGCCAGACAGAAACATCCTTACTGGACAGCCAGGCAGAAACAAACTTACTGGACAGCCAGGCAGAAACATCCTTACTGGACAGCCAGGCAGAAACATCCTTACTGGACAGCCAGGCAGAAACATCCTGACTGGACAGGCAGTTAGAAACATCCTTACTGGACAGGCAGTTAGAAACATCATTACTGAACAGTGAGGAAGAAACATCCCTACTGGACAGGCAGGCAGAAACGCCCTTACTGGACAGGCAGTTAGAAACATCCTTACTGGACAGCCGGACAGAAACATCCTTACTGGACAGCCAGGCAGAAACATCCTTACTGGACAGGCAGTTAGAAACATCCTTACTGGACTGCCAGGCAGAAACATCCTGACTGGACAGCCGGACAGAAACATCCTGACTGGACAGTCAGGCATAAACATCCTTACTGGACAGCCAGGCAGAAACATCCTTACTGGACAGCCGGAGAGAAACATCCTTACTGGACAGGCAGTTAGAAACATCCTTACTGGACTGCCAGGCAGAAACATCCTTACTGGACAGCCGGAGAGAAACATCCTTACTGGACAGCCAGGCAGAAACATCCTTACTGGACAGTCAGGCATAAACAGCCTTACTGGACAGCCAGGCAGAAACATCCTTACTGGACAGCCGGACAGAAACATCCTTACTGGACAGCCAGGAAAAAAACATCCTTACTGGACAGTCAGGCAGAAACATCCTTACTGGACAGCCGGACAGAAACATCCTTACTGGACAGCCAGGAAAAAAACATCCTTACTGGACAGCCAGGCAGAAACACCCTTACTGGACAGCCAGGCAGAAACATCCTTACTGGACAGTCAGGCAGAAACATCCTTACTGGACAGCCAGGCAGAAACACCCTTACTGGACAGCCAGGCAGAAACATCCTGACTGGACAGGCAGTTAGAAACATCCTGATTGGACAGGCAGGCATAAACATCCCTACTAGACAGCCAGGCAGAAACATCCTGACTGGACAGGCAGGCATAAACATCCTTACTGGACAGCCAGGCAGAAACATCCTTACTGGACAGCCAGGCAGAAACATCCTTACTGGACAGCCAGGAAAAAACATCATTACTGGACAGCCAGGAAAAAACATCCTTACTGGACAGCCTGACATAGGCATCATTACTGGACAGTGAGGAAGAAACAGCCTTACCGGACAGCCTTGCAGAATCCCCTGGGGGTTTCTAGGACCACAACCACTCCATCAAACCGCTGTAAGTTTCCTTGCTCCTAATTTACCCATGGCTTGAAAGGGGGGGTTATCTGACCATTCTTGGCCCTTTCCAGTTGGTTAAATTCAAGTTTATACTGCTATTATTGTAGGGTCAAATACTATCAAGACCTCAACTGATGCATTGTATATGTGTCCCTCTGTGACTGTGCAAAACAGAACAGTCAGTCACAGAATTAGCATCATAAAGGTGTATCAAACGATCATTAAGAAATACCAGTTTACATACTGCAGCACAAATCCACTGATTAAAAGAGAGAGACAGAATCAACTGTCATTTGAGTCATTGGAGCATAATTTGCACTAATTAGACATTTGCTCATTAGTTGTCACGGGAGACAATGTCAACCTCAATGGGTCTGTCACTGTGCATCTGACAACAAGGCGAGGCCTAGAGAGCGGGATTTTGGAGGAACGTTGAGATGGAAGAGGAGAGGGAAGAAGGCTGTGGAATAGGATGAGGAAGAGGGGATGAGATGAAGTGGGAGGAGGAGAAGGAGAAGTAGGAGGTGGAGAGCAGAATGTTTCTTTGCATGCGTCCAACCACATACACCACACTCCAACACTGAAGGCCAAATCCTTGAGTGACCCTGGATGACCCTGCATGAATGACTATGTGTCTAACCTGAGAAGCACAAACGTTTCGCATCAGTCAACATTTAAGTGAGTGACATTTTCCAGGAAGTTCCATTTCGAATTACTGTATCATAGATTGCATATAACCTTTAGTATGACTCAAATTGCAAACACTTTCACGGCTCCAATGCGTTTACAATTTCTCTTTGCATTTTCCATGCTCCATTGGCATCATAGACCACTGGGGTTTTCTAGCATGAAAGAGTGCCCTGTATCCTTTATGAGATATGTGTAGGAAAATCAAACTGATTGTGTTTGATTGTGCCAGATGGTCAGATTAGCTTTCTATTGTGAGTTTTCAGGATGAGCCAGCCAGATGAGCATACAGCCTAATGCACTGTATTGCAGGGTAAATATCAGTCTGTTTCTAAGAACACGATGACTCCTTTATGACTCAGCACTCTGTTGTGTTGTAATAGATTGGCATGGACAAAACAGCCACGTGATCTGTTCTGTAGGTGGTGAAAGTCTTCCTCCCCCTTCCCTTTCTCCACCCCTAAATCCCTCCCTCATCCAGAACACTCTTTTCATTAGCAAAAGAGACGTTTTGGTTGAAGTGTGCCGCTCTTCATGTCTGTGCAGACCCACCCAAAACCCTTAGACCCATTACACACATGCACGCCTCGCCCCTCTTTATTTTTCAGATTCTTTATTTGTGAAAGGAACCTACTCAAATATCTCTCTGCAGGAGTAACAGCCGTCACTAAGCCACCATGGCCCTCTCAGCACCTTATAGGGGCCCAACTCTCCTCTCTGTCTACATCCCTCTATCCTCCAAACCCTCTGTGTCTTCTGTCTATCCCCCTTTCTGTCTCTGTCTATTCTGCTGTATATCGCCCTTTCTGTCTCTGTCTATTCTTCTGTCTATCTATCAATGGCTATCTTCTTTCTATTCCTAACTCTTCTCTTCTGCAGAGAGAGAGAGAGAGAGGGGCAGAGAGAGACAGAGGGAGAGGGGCAGAGCAACAGAAAGACAGGGAGACAGAGAGACAGAGAGACAGAGAGAGAGAGAGAGGCGGAGGGGGGGATAAGGACTCCCCTTCCATTCATCCATTGTTGGTCTCCAAAGCAGGCAGCACGTGCTCTCAGCCCTCTAATCTGCACTGTTCAGGCCTGGGGCAGCTGCTACTGACACTGCCAGACACCCAGCTGTCCTTACACACACACGCACAACACAACACACAACACAACACAACATACACACACCCCTCCGCCACCTCATCCTATTCATGAGGGACAATGGAGGCAGGACAGGGGTCGAGAGAGGGGGTGCTGTTGGAGTGTGCCGGGGGTGGTGGTGGGGGGGTAATTTCACAGTCAGTAAAGTGGTTTTATGTTAACTGAGTTTCAGCAACAGTTGGCAGCACGTGTCTCAATGATACGCTTCCCTCTGTTATTGTTCACCAGACAAGGTTTGAGGTCACCGGCGGCATGGACACCACGTAACAAACACACCATCACATACACATGCATATACACATACACATACACACACACGCACACGCACACACACATAGACATTATCAATCACATTTACACACATTTTGAAAGCAGTATTTGGGTGTTTTGTAGAAAGATACACATTTTGGAAGTGGTAAAGTACACTCACCATTCTAACTATCGACTATAAGGTACACAATAACACTCACTCCTCTCTTTCTCTTGCTCTCTCTCTCTCTGTCTGGTCAGATACTCATGCTGCAACAGCAAAGAAATCCTCTCTGATTGGCTAGCTCTTTCCGTTGTTCGCTATCTCAGATTGGCTCAAAGCGTGCCTCAATCTCTAGCTGCCTAGGTCTGTTGCTGGCTCCGTCATTGGTTAGCTCTACTGCTCTCTTATTGGCTTAACTTCCAATAGGCTGTGTCTGTGATTGGTTCTTTAGTTTTGTCTATGGTAGAGTGTGTATATTCTGAATAGTAGAGGAGCTGAATACTAAGTACTGCACACAACAGCAGCTATGGAGACTGGAAGAGTGGCTGATGAGTGTAAGCATGTGGTTGTGTGCTGTGGGCTAATGGCTGACTGTGTGGTTGTGTGAGTGTTTGGTTGTGTGTAATTGGGAAAAATATCAGAATTGGGCTGCCTGTGTAAACGCAACCTTTGAGTCTCTCAATGCCCCTGTATCCCAGCCAGTTGTGTCTCCTTGGCTGCATTGTTCTTTTGACCCATCACATCAGGTCTTTTCACATCAGATCTTTTTCAGATCTGATCTGATTTGTCAAAAGGCCAATTGGTGGAATTGGGCTGCCTGTGTAAACTTAGCCTGTGTGTGTGTGCGTTAATTTGTGTGTGTGTGTGTGCGCGTGCATGCACGTGTGTGTGTATGTCTCTTGAGGTCTGGTTGAGGTCTCTTTAAGAGCAGGAGCATGTTAAGCATGGAGACATCGGGTGTGGCTGCCCCAGGCTCCAGACAGACTGACAGACACACTCCAGTTGGAGACAGAAACCAAAATCCATCTGGAATACTTACATAGACAGTCAGTCATGGATTGTGACTGGGCGGGATGGGGGTGTTCAGGAGATGTTGTACAAACGATGGAGGGGGAGCGATTTCATTGGGTTGGGGTGAGTGAGATGAAGAGTGAATATGTAATAAGTGTGTCGGGGGGTTGGTGAGGGTATCTGGAGGTTGGTGGGGGAGTCAGGAGGTTGTGAGGGTGTCCGGAGGTTGATGGGGGTCTTTGGGGGTTGGTGGGGGTGTCAGGGGGTTGGTGGGGGTGTCTGGGAGTTGGTATGGGGTGTCTGGGAGTTGGTAGGGGTCTCTGGGGGTTGGTGAGGGTGTCAGGACGTTGGTGGGGGTGTCTGGGGTTTGGTGGGGGTGTCAGGAGGTGGGTGTGGGTGTCAGGAGGTTGGTGGGGTTGTCAGAGAGTTAGTGGGGGTGTCAGGAGGTTGGTGGGAGTGTCAGGGGGTTGGTGGGGGTGTCAGAAGGTTGGTGGGGTTGTCAGGAGGTTGGTTGGCTGTCTGGGGTTTGGTGGGGGTGTTAGGAGGTTGGTGAGGGTGTCAGGGCATTGGGGGGTTTGTCAGGAGGTTGGTGAGGGCTTGGGCAGCCTCCCTGGCTGAATGGTGCATGGATGTATGGGGAGATTTAGAGAAGGGTAAAGAGATAGAGACATAAGGTATGAACGCAAGAAAGAGAGGGAGAGGGAGATAGGTCAGGGGCAGGTCAGAAGGTCAGAAGCAAATTTGCCCTGACCATTTCACTTAGGAGTCTTTGTCCTGTTAGACCTATCCATTCAGCTCAGCCACATGGGCACACACACATACATACACAAACTACACATATAAACCAAATACACATACTGATCATCATAAATAAGCATCACACTGCCCATCTACACACACACACATGCCCAGACTCACACACAGTTGTTTTCTCTGTTCCTTTATGTGGTTCAGCAGATGGAGAGGAGTAGAGTGTGGTTGCTGGGTAGACTAAGTAGTCCAGGAGTCACTCAGCCAGTGGTTACTTTTTTGTTTCAGAGGACTGTCAGAGGACAGAGAACCAAACCAAGCTGCAAACTTACTTATTAGATTACTACTGCCCTCTTTTTTTTACACTCCTTCTGCTGTTTCTCTCTCTCTCTCTCTGTCAGGCACACCTCGAAGTAAGTTAGGGCCGAATTACGAGAGAGAGAGAGAGAGAGAGAGAGAGAGAGAGAGAGAGAGAGAGAGAGAGAGAGAGAGAGAGAGAGAGAGAGAGAGAGAGAGAGAGAGAGAGAGAGAGAGAGAGAGAGAGAGAGAGAGAGAGAGAGAGAGAGAGAGAGAGAGAGAGAGAGAGAGAGAGAGAGAGAGAGAGAGAGAGAGAGAGATATGTGAACGAGCTGAGAGACAAGGAGAGAAGGGCCTTCTATGCCATCAAAAGGAACATAAAATTTGCAAAAAATACTTGAATCAGTTATTGAACCCATTGCCCTTTATGGTTGTGAGGTCTGGGGTCCGATCACCAACCATTAATTCCCTAAAGGGGACAAACACCAAATTGAGAGTGCATGCAAAATTCTGCAAAAATATCCTCCGTGTACAATGTAAAACACCAAATAATGCATGCAGAGCAGAATTATGCCGATAACCGCTAATTATCAAAATCCAGAAATAAACTGTAATATTCTACAACCACATAAAAGGAAGCGATTCCCAAACCTTCCATAACAAAGCCATCACCTACAGAGAGATGAACCTGGTGAAGAGTCCCCTAGCTGGTCCTGGGGCTCTGTTCACAAACACAAACAGACACCACAGAGCACCAGGACAGCAACACAATTAGACCCAACCAAATCATCAGAAAACAAAAAGATAATTACTTGACACATTGGAAAGATTTGACAAATTAACTGAGCAAACTAGAATGCTATTTGGCCCTAGACAGAGAGTACACAGTGGCAGAATACCTGACCACTGTGACTGACCCAAACTAAAGAATAGCTTTGACTATGTATAGATTCAGTGAGCATAGCTTTGCTATTGAGAAAGGCCGCCGTAGGCAGACATGGCTCTCAAGAGAAGACAGGCTATGTGCACACTGCCCACAAAATGAGGTGGAAACTGAGCTGCGCTTCCTAATCTCCTGCCAAATGCATGACCATATTAGAGACACATATTTCCCTCAGATTACACAGATCCACAAAGAATTTGAAAACAAACCCAATTTTGATAAACTCCCATATCTACTGGGTGAAATACCACAGTGTGCCATCACAGCAACAATACGTGTGACCTGTTGCCAGAAGAAAATGGCAACCAGTGAAGAACAAACACCATTGTAAAAACAACCCATATTCATATTTATTTTTCCTTTTTTACTTTTACTATTTGCAGATCATTACAACACTGTATATAGACATAATATGACATTTGAAATGTCTTAATTCTTTTGGAACTTCTGTGAGTGTAATATTTATACTACATTTTTATTGTTTATTTCAATTTTTTTAATTCTACTTCACTTGCTTTGGCATTGTTAACATATGTTTCATGCCAATAAAATCCTTGAATTGAATTCAATTGAGAGAAGAGAGAGAGAGTGCATGGGGCAAGGAGAGACAAGACAAAACAATTGGCATTGATGTTGACAGCAACATTTGGAGAAAGGCAAAATCCACAAAGACGTGCTGACAAACACACAGACACACACACACACACACACAGACACAGACACACACACACACACACACACACACACACACACACACACACACACACACACACACACACACACACACACACACACACACACACACACACACACACACACACACACACACACACACACACAGACGGACATACTGTACATGCTGTAGTTGCACATACACTCAAACTATCTGCAGCTGCATCCTGTGTGGCTGAAACCACAGGGCTTTCCTGTCACACACACACAAACACACACATATACACACACATATACACACACATACAGATATATTCACACACTGCATGTTTACACTTGTTAAGAAAGCTGAAAAACACAACCAAGACAACTGCCATAAAGTCTTCTCAAAAAGTAAACACAGAGCAGACACACCAACAGACACAAAGACATCAAAGTTCTAGAACTTCATTTGATTGACAGGTGATAATTAATTAGCTCAGAAGATGTCAAAGCAAATCCCCAGACATGACAAGCCTCAGTTGCAGATCACTCTTTGTCTGGGTGATCCCAAGTCTTTTAATCTTAATAGTGTAATCACAACTGAGCAGATAACATTCTGTTTGATTACCATGTGTCAGATTAATAATCCACTCTGCCCATAAGGAAGTTTTGCTGCTTGTTCGAATAACGGGTTGTATGTAATATCCTCTTATCTTATTGCAGAGTAAATATGAAGGCTTCACTGTGTGTGTTCATGAGATAAATAGGCAATATACAGACAGTTTAATATACAGACAGTTTAGTATACAGACAGTTTAATATACAGACAGTTTAATATACAGACAGTTTAATATACAGACAGTTTAATATACAGACAGTTTGCGGGGACGGTTATTGGGGACAGCGGTACTAACAACAATATTGATTCATTTAGAAAAAAGCTACAACATTTTAATGAGAAAGTGACACATTTTTGTGAGACACACACACACATACACACACAAACACACACAGAGAACCACACGCGTACACACACCTCTGGCTGACCCCTGATGTACAGGTTAAATCAGAACCAGGGACAGCTGAGTTGCCACATTCAGTAATGTCTTACTGTCATAACAATAACAACTGTATTAATAAGTAAACACACAGACACTCTCTCACTAGCTAGCCCCCGATGTCCAGATTATGACTATGGCATTTAATTGGTTTAGCAGCGTTTGTTTTATCCTGGTTCTTATTCTGTGATTTCTTCTTTGAGTGAGCAGATTAAAAAATCATCTTCTGTCAACATGCTGTTTGATAGAGCTGTTTGTTTCACACACACTCTCTCCACCCATTCACACACACTCATTATAATCCTCTCTGCCCATTGGCCGCTGTCAGAGCCCTGTCTCCAAAGCAACATCAGAATGCAGAGTTAGGCTACGCAAGGAACGTTGTGTAAATATGTAAACAAACAGTGCATGTGTCAATTACAGTGTGTGTCAGCGATGTCTTTGTGGGGGGAAAAAATATGTAGAAAATCAAGAAAAAATGTACCTCATCACAAGTTGTGCTATGGCAACTTTACTGACGACTTTCAACATTTAAATATTAACTGGAATGGTGATTAGAACAAAACTATTTATAAATTGATATCTGATGAAATGTACGGTGGCGAAGTCGTACACAGTGCATGTGTGCACCTGACCCCAGCAGAAACTAAAGAATGTATAAAAAAAGTACACAATTGTCAGAAAATGCCAGAAAATATCATTCTGTATGACTTTTACCAGAGCGTTCTGTAGTGAAGCTAGAGCTGTTTTGTTAAAAGTCAATTTTGTCCTATGCCAAATTGTAGTCATGAAGAGAATTTAGAACACGTTTTATTGAACTGCTACAGAACTAAAGAAATATGGGATCTGATGAGAAGTATTGATTTTGATGTATGTATAAATCCCAAGACAGTCTTTCACTGTGTTTTTGATACTCACATGTTTTTGATACTCACATGGATGACAATACTAAAGATCTATGGTGAACAATAATATGCATTGGGAACCATAAGATTTGGAAGACAAGATGTAATATGTCTATAAAACAATACCTTATTTTTAAACAAATCAAAACGGAATAAAAAAAGAAGAAAGTTGACCTACAAAAACTTCCATGGACAGTATTAAATATGTGACTGACTGGCTCAATTCAGTCTTATGTAGCAACATTTGAAATTGTGTTTTGTACATTGGATAAAAGTAGATACTCGGAGATAGAAAATGGTTTTTCATACACTACAGTTCTGTAATGCTGCTTTTGAGAAAATGCAGATTAATGTTTTGGTAAACCTACTAGAGAGCTCTTCTTTGTCTACACCCATTCAGCATCATTCACACCCTTTTAAGCCTTAGCCCCACCCATCTCTTTAAGGATTCACATGTGAGGCCATGTGCTAAACAGAGTGAGTACTGTAGTGTACTAAACAACCAGAGATATCAAGATTAAAGGCTGGTTTATACTACGTCTATCAAGATGTCTGTATACAGTTGTTCCAGTGACGTCATGAACATTCTATTGTCATCAATCTTGTATAAACACAAAAAGCATGAACACAAAACTTTCTAAACAAAGTTTTGCATTTGTTTCTAGCTTGCTAGTTAGCTAGCTAACTTTAAGTTAGCTGACTAGCCAGTTCAAATAATGACCATTTCATATAGCTGACAGCATCTTAACTTTAGCTAATTTGTATTGATTATTACAGGAAAAGAAACTCACAACAATATCATTATTTACAAGTTAAAGGCGAGCTAATTACAGAAAATACCTTACGGTTGTGAGTGTGATGAAATAAAAGCAGGGCATTCTACTGGAGAATTTTAGAACTTGGACACTGTCACGTTGGCATGAAGGATAGGGAGCCAGACGTAGGAATGCATAATAGTTTTTTTTATTAAGCCCAAATTATGGGCTTAATGGCTCTGAGATACAAATTATATTACTACACAAGATCATACACATAATGTTAGCTAGCAAGCCAGCCAGCCAGCTAATGTTAGCTAGCTAGCTAACAGTACGCTTTAACTTGCAATGTAAATGACTTTCTGACAAAAATAGAAATGTACAATAACTGAAAATGTAGCTAGCTATATTATCTTACCCGTATACAAGCTTTTCCCTCTCTGTCATGGATGCCACCGTTGCTCTTAGTTTGAAGATGTAATCCGGAGACAGGTGTTTTTTGCTGTTCTTCATAATATCTTTTTAAGAAACCGCGTTAGAAAGCCGCATTACCTACACATACTGAGCAGCTTATGTTATAGACAGAAGCATCCTACATAGCAGACCAATCCAAACTCATCTCTCGGCATCTCCAGCCCACCCATGATCTCAGCCAATCATGGCTAGTGTGAAGGTTCCTATCTTTCTCCGTGGCTAAACCAACTCGTAATTTGTATTTGTATTTACAGATGGCATACACGTTTGTTATTAAGGAAAATGAAAGTTAAAATGTTCCAGAAGACATTTACTCTCAAATGCCTCTCCTGTAGTGATGCGCAACATATGCCTAGTTTCCTGAAACGAGTCACATACATACACTGAGAAAAAATCTAAATGCAACATGCAACAATTCCAAAGATTTAACTGAGTTAATGTTCCTACTGTATATCAGGAAATCAGTCAATTAAAATAAATAAATTAAGCCCTATATATATTTCTCATGACTGGGAATAAGAAATATGCATCTGTTGCTTACAGATACCTTAAAAACGTAGTGGCGTAGATCAGAAAACCAGTCAGTGTCTGGTGTGTCCACCAGTTGACACATCTCCTTCGCATAGAGTTGATCAGGCTGTTGATTGTGGCCTGTGGAATGTTGTTCCAGTCCTGTTCAATGGCTGTGCGAAGTTGTTGGATATTGACGGGAGCTGGAACACGAACACGAGTGATCACGTTTAGAGGGAGGCCCCATGCCACATGACCTTGTGCTGCAGAGAGATGAAAAGTCAATAGTGGTCATGTGTCAGTTGAGGTATGCAGTAGATGCACACACACACGTACGCGTGCACACACACACACACTCTCTCCCACACGACCACTAACGTCACATCTTCTCCAGACTGCCCAATGCTTTTGCCATTGACAGGACATTCTGGTTCCATAGGCCATGCAAGTCATTGTTGTGTTGTACTCTCTCTCACTCTCTCTCTCTCCAGGCTACAATCACAAGCCCAGAACAGTAAGTACACAGAGGTAACTAAGAGCTACAGGGTAACTACAGATCAGAGGCTTAGGTATGAACTTAACTAAACTTTATCATCAGATCCTCCTCTGTGAGAGAAAAAAAACTGAGAGAGAGAGAGAGAGAATAATAATAACAAGGTTATTAAACACCAGTGCATTAGATAAACACAATCATAACAGTGCTCAAAATACCCACACACTTTGGGACACCTATCCAATTGTGCAAGACCATTTTGAGCCAATCACATCTCTGTTACCAACAGCAAACAACCAGTGTTTGAGTTTGTCAGAGCCTGATTCTGTGATCTGATTGGCTGCTACCACTTCAGCACCTTCCCCTCTCTATCCTTCCCTACAGATTAAGTAACACCATCAAAACAAAAAGAGCTTATTTTGTTTTTCATTAGCAGCAGAGAAACCATAAACACCGGGCTTGTTTTGCTTGAACTAGCTGGGCTATCTGAAGGCATGGGGGGAGGAGAGAGAGAGAGAGAGAGAGAGAGAGAGAGAGAGAGAGAGAGAGAGAGAGAGAGAGAGAGAGAGAGAGAGAGAGAGAGAGAGAGAGAGAGAGAGAGAGAGAGAGAGAGAGAGAGAGAGAGAGAGAGAGAGAGAGAGAGAGAGAGAGAGAGAGAGAGAGAGAGAGAGAGAGAGAGAGAGATATGAAGCATGAAGCACTGTTGCTAGGGACATCTCGGTGTGTTACTAGGGCAAATGTGATGTGTTGCTATGGAAAAAGCACATGTGTAACCAAGAGGGGCAATTGCATCATTTCCTCCAAAAACCTGAAAAACATTTCTCCCATACTTTACCCTATAAGCAAAACACAAATGTTATCCTCAGTTTATCCTTTGGGGGATAATGGAATTCTAAATGTTTCACACGTCTTCATGCAGACTCTTAAAAACTTTGTTATTAAGTCATGCATGGGAGAAAATGATCAAATAAAAACACTTATTCTGTGTCTCTTGATATTGTCTTTGTCGCTAATACTAGTTTACTGTTATTGTTAAACGTCACTGTGCACATGCTCGTGGTGATAACTGTAGTCCACTGTTCTCCCGAGGGAAGGAGTGTGTGAGTATGAACACAGCTGCTGTTTGCTTGTCATCTCACAGTACTATGTGTAAGTCCACGGACTGTTCTGAAAGTTGATAGACCTGTAGAGATGATGTTGTTCACGTGGTCAGTGGGGCATAGCATCATTAATGTGATCATGTAATCATGGTTCAGGAGGGAATGTTTTCAACTCTTTGGTTATCTTCTAAAGATCATACACCCTTCCACACTTTATTAAACAACATGTGATGGCCCAGTGTTACATCAATCTATTTTGCATGCTTTCACAGTCCACACTTGTCACACTCTTGATGAAAAATAAGCTGTTTGTGTGAGGAGTCATCGCTCCCCTAATTGCCTATAGCAGGGATGGGCAACTCCAGTCCTCGGGGGCGGAGTGGTGTCACACTTTCTTCCCATTCCTAGTTAATACAGCTGATGAAACTAACTGCATTCTAACCTGAATATCGTGATTAGTTGATTGTTGGTGTCAGATGTGTTAGCTGGGGCTGGGGCAAAAGTGTGACACCAACCAGGCCCTAGAGGACTGGAATTGTCCATCCCTGGCTTACAATGTCACCTGAAATTACATTTTAGGAATGCCCATCTATGTGGTAGGCCTACCGTTAGTAAAACACAAAAAACAAAAGATGGCCGGTCCGGACAGGACCAAAAAAAGACGTCCAAAAGACATCTGTGTTGATACGTCCTTACTGGGGTGTAGCCTGCCATGTTGGCCCGCAATGGAATTTTATGAATGCTTGTCCATGTGGTAAGCCCACTGCTTGTAAAACAGGCCGTTGCGTTGGCTTAATTAGTCCTGATTCCTGTGACTAATCAATTTCGCTATTTAAGCTCTGAATATAAGCTACCCAACTTTATCAGGAGGAGTTATCCTGAGCCTATTTGCAATGTGTTTGAACAGCGGGAAATGCAGAAGTATTTTCTCTTTCACAATTAAATTTACCGATAGACACTTAAAACTACTGATCACGAAACTCCTGGACAAAAGTTGTGAGTAGCATGATTGTCCATTCCATATTGTCCATTTTACTTTGACCTGTACTTTTTTTAGGATCTGTTGTTTTTTAACATGTCAGAGCGTTTTATATTTGATTGGGTGCCATTTACAGTGCATTTGGAAAGTATTGACCCCTTGACTTTTTCCACATTTTGTTAAGTTACAGCCTTATTATGAATTGGATTAAATAAAAAAACGTAGCAGCAATCTACACACAATACCCCATGATGACAAAGCGAAAACAGCTTTTTAGCAATTTGTGCAAATTTCTTAAAAATAAAAACCAGAAATGCCTTATTCAGACCCTTTGCTATGAGACTCAACATTGAGGTGAGGGGCATCGTATTTCCATTGATCATCCTTGAGATGTTTCTACAACTTGATTGGAGTCCACCTGTGATAAATGCAATTGATTGGACATGATTTGGAAAGGCACAGACCTGTCTACATGTATATAAGGTCCCACAGTTGACAGTGCATGTCAGTGCAAAAATCAAGCCATGAGGTCGAAGAAATTGTCCGTAGAGCTCAGAGACTGGGGAAGGGTACCAAAACATTTCTGCAGCATTGAAGGTCCAGCAAGACTCTTCCTAGAGATGGCCAGCAGTCCAAACTGAGCAATTGGTGGAGAAGGGCCTTGGTCCTAGGGACGTGACCAAGTACCCGATGGTCACTCTGACAGAGCTCCAGAGTTCCTCTATGGAGATGGGAGAACCATTCAGGACAACCATGGTAGAGCGGCCAGACAGAAGCCCCGCCTCAGTAAAAGGCACATGACAGGCCGCTTGGAGTTTGCCAAAAGGCACCTAAAGACTCAGACCATGAGAAACAAGAGTCTCTGGTCTGGTGAAACCAAGGTAGAACACATTTGGAGGTAACCTGGTACCATCCCTATGGTGAAGCATGGTGGTGGCAGCCTCATGCTATTGGTATGTTTTTCAGCAGCAGGGACTGGGAGAATAGTCGGGATCGAAGGAAAGATGAACGGAGCAAAGTACAGAGAGATCCTTGATGAAAACCTACTCCAGAGCGCTGAGGACCTCAGATTGGGGGTGAAGGTTCACCTTCCAACAGGACAACCCTAAGCATACAACCAAGACAACGCAGGAGTGGCTTCGGGACAGGTTTCTGAATTTCCCTGAGTTGCCCAGCCAGGGTCCAGACTTGAACCTGATGAACATTTCTGGAGAGACCTAAAAATAGCTGTTCATGCAATGCTCCCTATCCAACCTGACAGAGCTTGAAAGGATCTGCAGAGGAGAATAGAAGAAACTCCTGAAATACAGGTGTGCCAAGCTTATAGCGTCATACTCAAGGCTATAATTGCTGCCAAATATGCTTCAACAAAGTACTGAGTAAAGGGTCTGAATACTTATGTAAATGTAATATTTCAGTTTTAAATTTAAATAAATTAGCAAAATTGTCTAAAAAAATAGTTTTTGCTTTGTCATTATGGGGTAGATTGATAAGACGTAACAACGTAACAAAATGTGGAAAAAGTCAACAGATTTGAATAGTTTCCGAATGCAATGTATCTATCTATCCTTCCATCCATCCCACCAGTTTTTATACTAGCCAATCTGCCTGCCTGTAAGTCTGAATACCCAGACACCAGAACCTGTCATCAAATGAATATGCAAATGAAGCAACAGACTGCATCTGCAGGGCAGCTGTCTTCTACAGTATGTGGATGAGCCAATTTCATGGTCAACCGTTACAACAGCAGTCTATGGCATTACACCCCAGGACCTACACCTATGGCCATGACTGGCTGGGGACTGGGGATTCCTGGCATGTCCTAGAGACATGTGTTCCTGATGGGCTAGGGTCAACTATGTCAGTAATGTGTGAGGATTCATGCTAAGTGTTGCTCTGCATCCCATATCTGGGCGAATGCTTAGCATATCCCTGTCAAGGCATGACTGGCATCCACGATAAACTAGCAAATATGGGTTGCATGTGGGGAGAGGTGTAGGGTGGGGGTAAGGAAAGGGCTGTTGTTTTCTGCATTGTGGCTGGCACTTTCTCCTTCACGAAAATAACTGCTTGCCCCCAACTACGTGTTTGCACCACCCAACTCCATTAGCACCCATGAACATTATAAAACTCAGTTTGCAAAACTATACTGTATATCTCAGTTATGTATCCATTTTCCCGAATCTCTCCATGCTTCCGCTGCCAAGCTGTGTGCCCATACCAGGAGAGGCAGGCTAAACCAGGCTGTGGCTTGGCAGTGTGGCCTCCCTAGGATATTTAAGGAGCGCTCTCTCATTTACACTTATCTCATGTCAGCATACGTAAGGGGACAGGCCTGGACCCCCAGACTAATGCGATCAACAGGAGGGGAATGTGTTTTGCCTGACAGCACCTCAAGGTACTAGGACCTGGCCTACACTGGGTTGGGTTCACAGTAAGACATGTCTATCTCAATGCTTCACATTTTATTGTGTTTCAAACCATTATGTTTTAGTTGTTTTAAATGTTTTAGATTTGTACAATTGTTAAATGGGTTGGGACCATGTATAAAATGCACTACGAATAAAAACAAACTTCAAATGTGAACGTGTACTGTTTAGTTGCTAGTGAGATTGTTTGAGGTTGTGTTATCATGTGTGCATTCTTCATGCATTTTGCTGTTTGCTTGTCCGCAGTTGGTGACCACTAATGAAGACTAGACCAAAGACCATGATCTAATACAAGACTTTCAGTATGTGTCATCCAGAGGAGGCTGGTGAGATGAGCTATAGGAGGATGGGCTCCTTGTAATGGCTGGAATGGCATCAATGGAACGGAACCAAACACATCAAACAGATAGAAACCACGTTTGCCTACGTTTCAGTAATTTCATTTCAGCCATTACAATGAGTCCATTTTCCTATAGCCCCCCCCTACCCCACACCCCCCCTATACTATATATACCTCTGTCTATACCCCTACCTCTATCTAAACCTCTAACTATACCCCTACCTCTATATATAACTCTATCTATACCTCTATATATACCTCTACCTCTATCTATACCTCTATCTATACCTCTAACTATACCCCTACCTCTATCTATACCTCTATCTATACCTCTAACTATACCCATACCTCTATTTATACCTCTACCTATACCTCTACCTATACCTCTAACTATACCCCTACCACTATCTATACCTCTAACTATACCCCTACCTCTATCTATACCTCTAACTATACCCCTACCTCTATCTATAACTCTATCTAAACCTCTACCACTATACATTTAACTCTACCTCTACCTATACCTCTACCGTTAAATCTGACCAGCAGCATACCACCCTGCATACCACTCATGGTTTGCCTCTACAGCTAAGCAGGGTTGCTCCTGGATGGGAGACCAGATGCTGCTAGAAGTGGTGCTGGAGGCCAGTATGAGGCACTCTTTCTTCTGGTGCTGGAGGGCAGTGAATGGGGACATTGCCTTGTGTAAAGAGCTGTCTGTTAAAATGGGTGTTCTGACACTGTGGTCACTGAAGAGCAAATGGCACTTATTGTAGGAGTGCTAACCCTGAAATCCTGGCTAAAATCCCAATCTGGGCATCATCCACAGCTTCCAAATGGGCTATTCCCCAGGTTGTTGCTGTAAATGAGAATGTGTTCTCAGTAAATTTAACTGGAGGATTAAATAAGAAAATATCTACTTAGAACCAGACAGTGAAAAGTAAGTAGAATCCCCAGTCCCCACCATGTTAACAGTGAAATCATTATTCCCTATCCAAAACAAGGAGCAAGGTAGTGAACCAGGGCCTGTACGTCAGTAAGCAGAGCTCCAGAGTACAGCCCCTTCTTTACAGTATGTGACACCTGCTTAGATTAGCAGCACATGAGCTCAGCCTCATGGCATTAAACCAGGGGACAGCTGGAATGCCACTGGCTTGGTGTTTAATGTCGGGAAGGAGGAGCAGGGAGTGGGAAGCCACTCTATTCCTCTAACCTGTCTGCCTACCTGCTCCCAGATGTCTATGTACTTTAGCCTAACCGATCTCACAAGAATGGCATGACAACAATAGTCAGTGAGGTTGGCTAAAGCACATATGAGAAGAACCAGGGTGCTCTACCTAGCCAAGAATACATACCAGTATTACAGTTGACCCCTGATATGTACAATGGTTTGGGGGTTTTCTGAATTCTAAACTGGAGCATGTTGTATATCCAGAGCATGCAGAATGAAGATAGATAGATAGATGAAATCTATAAATGAAATTAATGAAATGATCAAATATACAGACAACAAATTCCAATTGGCTATACTAAAACTCTTTAACATCGTCCTTAGCTCTGGCATCTTCCCCAATATTTGGAACCAAGGACTGATCACCCCAATCCACAAAAGTGGAGACAAATTTGACCCCAATAACTACCGTGGAATATGCGTCAACAGTAACCTTGGAAAATCCTCTGCATTATCATTAACAGCAGACTCGTACATTTCCTCAATGAAAACAATGTACTGAGCAAATGTCAAATTGGCTTTTTACCAAATTACCGTACAACAGACCATGTATTCACCCTACACACCCTAATTGACAACCAAACAAACCAAAACAAAGGCAAAGTCTTCTCATGCTTTGTTGATTTCAAAAAAGCCTTCGACTCAATTTGGCATGAGGGTCTGCTATACAAATTGATGGAAAGTGGTGTTGGGGGTAAAACATACGACATTATAAAATCCATGTACACAAACAACAAGTGTGCGGTTAAAATTGGCAAAAAACACACACATTTCTTCACACAGGGTCGTGGGGTGAGACAGGGATGCAGCTTAAGCCCCACCCTCTTCAACATATATATCAACGAATTGGCGCGGGCACTAGAACAGTCTGCAGCACCCGGTCTCACCCTACTAGAATCCGAAGTCAAATGTCTACTGTTTGCTGATGATCTGGTGCTTCTGTCACCAACCAAGGAGGGCCTACAGCAGCACCTAGATCTTCTGCACAGATTATGTCAGACCTGGGCCCTGACAGTAAATCTCAGTAAGACCAAAATAATGGTGTTCCAAAGGTCCAGTCACCAGGACCACAAATTCCATCTAGACACCGTTGCCCTAGAGCACACAAAAAACTATACATACCTCGGCCTAAACATCAGCACCACAGGTAACTTCCACAAAGCTGTGAACGATCTGAGAGACAAGGCAAGAAGGGCCTTCTATGCCATCAAAAGGAACATAAATTTCAACATACCAATTAGGATCTGGCTAAAAATACTTGAATCAGTCATAGAGCCCATTGCCCTTTATGGTTGTGAGGTCTGGGGTCCGCTCACCAACCAAGATTTCACAAAATGGGACAAACACCAAATTGAGACTCTGCATGCAGAATTCTGCAAAAATATCCTCCGTGTACAACGTAGAACACCAAATAATGCATGCAGAGCAGAATTAGGCCGATACCCACTAATTATCAAAATCCAGAAAAGAGCCGTTAAATTCTACAACCACCTAAAAGGAAGCGATTCCCAAACCTTCCATAACAAAGCCATCACCTACAGAGAGATGAACCTGGAGAAGAGTCCCCTAAGCAAGCTGGTCCTAGGGCTCTGTTCACAAACACAAACACACCCCACAGAGCCCCAGGACAACAGCACAATTAGACCCAACCAAATCATGAGAAAACAAAAAGATAATTACTTGACACATTGGAAAGAATTAACAAAAAAACAGAGCAAACTAGAATGCTATTTGGCCCTAAACAGAGAGTACACAGTGGCAGAATACCTGACCACTGTGACTGACCCAAACTTAAGGAAAGCTTTGACTATGTACAGACTCAGTGAGCATAGCCTTGCTATTGAGAAAGGCCGCCGTAGGCAGACATGGCTCTCAAGAGAAGACAGGCTATGTGCACACTGCCCACAAAATGAGGTGGAAACTGAGCTGCACTTCCTAACCTCCTGCCCAATGTATGACCATATTAGAGAGACATATTTCCCTCAGATTACACAGATCCACAAAGAATTTGAAAACAAATCCAATTTTGATAAACTCCCATATCTACTGGGAGAAATTCCACAGTGTGCCATCACAGCAGCAAGATTTGTGACCTGTTGCCACAAGAAAAGGGCAACCAGTGAAGAACAAACACCATTGTAAATACAAACCATATTTATGCTTATTTATTTTAACTTGTGTGCTTTAACCATTTGTACATTGTTACAACACTGTATATATATAATATAACATTTGTAATGTCTTTATTGTTTTGAAACTTCAGTATGTGTAATGTTTACTGTTAATTTGTATTGTTTATTTCACTTTTGTATAATATCTACCTCACTTGCTTTGGCAATGTTAACACATGTTTCCCATGCCAATAAAGCCCATTGAATTGAATTGAATTGAATTGAATAGATAGATAGATAGATAGATAGATAGATAGATAGATAGATAGATAGATAGATAGATAGATAGATAGATAGATAGATAGATAGATAGTACATCTTTAGATAGTTATTGTTTAGAGACCTTTAAGCTTTCACACAGGGAGGGAGAACAGTGTCTGGACTAACCAACTGGCTGATAACTCTCCATCTCTGTTTTACTTTCTCTCCCTCTCCATCTAGCACAGATCTCAGCATAGACAGTCAGTATGTGTCTATCTTAAAGGATGCCTGTTGCTGCAGGGGGTTTAGTGGAACAAAACGGAAAGCAGCACGAGGAGGGAACCTTTTAGTAAACCACAAAAACAGCCTGTCTGTCTGTTCTTCAGCTGGAGCTCTATATTCCAGCCAACAGACACTTCTTCCCCACACTGGCCACATGATGCACCTGTAAAGAGAGGAGCTGAACAGACAATTTTTTTTTCTTGGCACAAAGGAGCCGTTTCTCCACTCAGCCAACAACAGTAGCAGTGATCCTTTGTTTTCATTTCACCTTGATAGGTCTTGTTAAGATACTATCTAATTTCCAAGGAAGGTAGCTTATTCTCCTAGGATCTAACATTTCATTAAAGGCAATCGTATACGGCCCCATCTAAACTGGGTCAGGGAGCTTTCCAACAATTATCAATGAAATGCTACTAGCCAAGGCCATTCTGTTTACCTAGAATATAATGCGAAATAGCCAGACTCTTTGATGTGGAACATTGTTTAGTGTCAGCTCAAGCCCACACCTCAACCTCCTTTCCTGTGACCGCCTGGCCCGCTTTCCAAGTAACATGGCCCAATCGTGACTCTAAAAACCATTTCCTGTCATGTCAAGGTGTGTGTTTTACTGGAACAATGTGCTGATTACTCAGAGCTACACTCACTTTCCCTCTTGAAAAAGTTTGAATCTTTCCTTTACAATAGCTACAGCATCTGTGAAATCTGTCACTCAGGATGTACAAGTGTGCGTTGCTATTTCCTAAAAGCATTCAATCCCTGTCAGTTATAGATAGTGTTTGCAAGTTAACTTCATGATTTCCTCACAAAATCCAGTTTGCACACTTTTCTGGACACACAATCCTCCCCAGCCACACACACACGCACCACCAGCACCTCACTGACAGTGCAGAAGCCATGCTCTGGAGACAAAAGAGAGGCCCAGGCCCAAGCCCCTTTCCCCCAGCCCTCTCACCCCCCAGCCCGCTGGCCCACAGCCCTGGTTCCTGGCTCCGGCGGTCGTGCAAGCTGTCGCAGTAAGCAGCTGGTATATGGGATGGGAAAGGTCACTGTCTGTCTGAAAAAGCATGTATCTGAACTGCTATTGTGTTGCAACTTACTCCCTCCCTCTACCATTCTTACCCTCCCCTTCTGTTACTCGCTCTCTCTGTCACCCCACCCCCTTCCCCCCTCTCTCTATCTTGCTTTCTTTGCTGCAGCCTGGGGTTCTTTGTGCCACACTTCCTGCCTCAGCTATCTCTGTTCAATCAGAAGCCACTCTGCAGCAGGTTAATCCTATCAGATTCCACTCTATCGGAGACTGGGTCCAATGAGTGCAAACTGCTCATCCCTGGTGATGACTGCACAGGACAATAACTTTTGCACAGAACTTGAGTAAAGTTTAAAGCATTTATTAAGAAATTGTGTAAAATGCTTTTACAGTTTCATAACAAACAGAACAACGTTGCATGTGTTTTAGCATCATTTGACAGCAAACATAATAAAGAAAATAATAATGTTAAGAAAGTGAATGTTTGAGTTTCAATCCGGGCATTGCCCATTGGCTTTAGAAAAGTCCAATATTTTCCTTTCTCTTGTGTTATTCACCTTCTTTCACACGTCTTTCTGCCACCACCTTACATCCAGCCATGTTACACATTTTCACTCATCCGTTTCTTCTCCCTTCTCCTTCTTTCTCTGACGATCTCCTCAGTTCACCCCTTACCATTGGCCCTTGTCAGGGCAGCTATAGGATCATGATCTATGTACTGCAGAGTCCAGTCCAGTTCAACTCCTCACCCTGGTCCGGGCTTTAATGACATGACATGGGCCCAGTCCACATACACCTGAGCCAGTCCACATGTGAGCCCTGACCCCTCCACAGGGTAATCCAAAACCTGCACTGCCATCCCAGACTGCACATTGAGTCCTGGGTTACAGCCACAGCCGTGTATTCCAATAGGCAGACTTCAAACCCTGAGGTTCCGGTCATTTTATGCTCTCTTCATCATCTTCATCATCAACAAATGAAGCATGCAGAGGGTTGGTTGTTCAGCGTTCAGGGAGAGTGATGGTGGGAACCCAGTCATATACACTGCGGCTCTCCTCACAAAACAGATGCAGTTTGTCCAGAGCAGGGTCTTTCCATGACTCAGCACCAGGGCTCTGTGAGAAAGAGAGGGAGAGATGATTAGAATCATGACAATGACATCAGATAGACAGCTAAACTATATAATATCGAATTAGATTGAATTGACATTCTGATTGCATTGACAGATTGCTTTGACAGCGCACAGGGCGACTGTTATACGCAATAACTATGCGCACGGGGAAAATATGCTGACTGGATGACTCGTGTTCAAACCGGTAGATCAGGACGTACCGTGACAAGAATGCAATGTGCGTCCTTGGGTTCGCCGGCCTCTTCTGTGCCCACGAGGTCAGCCAGGCGCTCGATATCGTTAACGCGTACCACGTTTATGTCGTTATCGAAGCAGAAAGCCTGGATGAGGGTGAAGTGGATCTGGAGAGCGATGTCGCATTCGTACTCCTCGTCTGTCGCCAGAACGCAGAATGCCACATTGTCTGGATCACTGTTGGCATGAACAATAGTAGCTGTTTAGAAGCCGGTCCTATGCAATTGTAGACTTGGCTATGTAGCATATCTGTGCATGAATAATTATTCTGCATGACATATAAAACAATAGGGGTGTACTTACACATTCATAATTTTGGCAGACTCGTAGACTCCAACCGTAAGGTAGTCCTGCTTCTTTGCAGACACCAACAACTCCTCCAGGGCTGTGCCTGCACTTTGCACTCTGAAGACGAAAAAAAGACACCGGTATTATTATAAAGTCATTACATAGTAAGTAAAACATTATCAAACATTTCCGACTACTGTAGCCTAGGTTTGCATTCGTATTAAGAATGTTAAAATGTGTATTTACCTATCAGTGGTGTCGAGTGCGCTCTCCTGTCCAAAGATCTCTTCCAGTTCCAGTGTCATGATTGTAATCCAAGTGTGTATCGGGATTGTTAAAGAATAGACAGATAGATACAGACAGATACAGATTCGGTGTTCACCAGTAGTTCTTGCGTTATTCTGAGGTATGGCAGTCCTTCAGTGCTTATATATCAGGGCAGCGGAGTTTCTCGGCAAGAGGCGTGGTTTCCCCTCCTGACTGTGGTGATGTGCTTAGGGTATGTGACGACTCCAACGTGTTACAGTAGCGTTTCTTGACGACCCCAAGTGGGGGTAGGATTACAATGTTACAAGAAATCTCCCCCACCTCACTCTTGGCTTGTTGTCAACATCAGTACTGTGAAAAACTAAAAGTCCCCCTTTCTGTCGATTTGAAAACATATCACCGCAAAGAGCAACGAGCCTTGATGAGCTGTAACTGAATCAAGCTTCTAACCTGTTATATTTTGTTGAGTTGTATAATTGTTATGCACTCCCTGAACATGTGTGCATTTTAGTGCCTCTTAGCCTCCACCTTGTTTTATATGTGCAATGCTTTTACTTATGCAAATGGTCATGGACGATTTTTTTTACGATTGCACTAAAACCAAACGTAAAGATGTTGATATAGGCTACTTACAGCAATGTCAAATATAAAACTTATGCCATATCTAGTTCCATAAAGTTGTTATTGGCTCCAATACTAATTTTAGCAGTGTCGCTTACTGAAAAATAAACGTTTTTTTCACGGGACAATGACAAGCGGAGGACAACAGCTTGCACCCGGCACACGCCTGTGTTTTGTTTCGCGTCTGAGGGAGCAAGCATATAATTGCCCTTCTTGGCGCGTGGCGTTTTATCGCCAATACAAAAGCGGCTCTGTCAGAATAATAGGCGCGTGCCCCACCTGCCTCCTGTTCTTTCAAGATGAGGACGGGGGCTCGGTGGAGGCAGTGTGTGTGTGTGTGTGTGTGTGTGTGTGTGTGTGTGTGTGTGTGGTGGGAGTCAACTGAAACCGATGCGGACAGATGCATGCGCTCATTCTGATTGATTGTTTGATTGATACGTTTTACCTATCCACTCTTTTCAGTAATCTGTCAGAGCATGAAAAAAGACTCGATAGGCCAATCTCATTGGCTCGCCAAAGTTCAGCACTAATAGCATGCTTGAAATTTAAAGGTAATTTCCGACATATGCAGCATTTACCGTGAATGCAGTCTCCGCTAATGCGGGAACATTTCCTGTAAATATCAATAGCGCTACAAAGCTGATATTCAGCATTATGGATTGAATCGATCCCTAACTATTAGCTCTGGCCTACCGCACACTGCAATTGGAATGCAATTTACGGCTAATCCTATAGGGACTCCACTAGGACTATTTTTATGTTTTCTTTATAAATATTAATTTAGCCTAACCTATTCATAGAGTGCATCGTCAGTTGTCTCTGTCTGCGATTGCCTCCAAACACTTAGTCTACTACAGGCTACAGGCCTACGCACATTTAGTCTGATTAGGCTTCTCAAACGCAAACCAATAGAAAGTTAGATAATACATAGGATTAAAGTGTTATTATAATACAGTGACTATTATTAGATCTGATATACAATATAAGCTAACATGGGCAGGCCACCCTTTACACGGTGTTGGGCATTAGTCAAAGGATGCATAATGGTAAAACTGTGCAGAAGTCGCCCCTTGGTGGTAGTACATGAGAATGACCATTCCCCTATAAAACCAGTCAAAGTTTGCTGAATAACAAAGATGATGACACTCCATTGTGAGTCATGTTCCTTACAGAAAGTGATAATCATGTGCTGTTATTCTCTCTTCTGGTATGAGTGTTGAATCAATGATGCTATCACACACTATCCTTAATTCCCTCCATCCCTCCATCCACCATCATACATCCTTTCATCACTCCATCATCTTTCAAGTGAAGTAGCCTACAAATGTTGAAAATTGGGCCAGCTTTAATGGTCCCAAATCTGTTTGTGCTCTTGCAATCCCTTGCTGACATGGTCAAACCAACCTTGAAAATGTTTGACATGATGAATGGCAGTTGACATGATAGCCTCAATATCATTCTATTTGTTCTAACAATTTCTACATGTATACTGTGTTTAAAAAATGGAATTGAATGTCTAACTTAAAAACATAGTTGGCCCAATAGCTCTTATTTCCCAATTGACTAAAACAAAAATGGAACCATCAAATAATAACAATTTGTCAATGTCAATTCAAAGCCCTCATATTTGAGATTAGCAGCCCAAAAAGCAAATAGAAGCCAGGTGGTGGTGATAGGTAGCCTAAAGGTTAAATATAACGTCTCCTCCTGCCTCCACACCTTCCAGGGCCGGTTCCAGGCATAAGCGGTCACTTATGGAGTTCAGTCTGGGTCTCAACTTACTATTGAGAGTAAGAAGAGTATACACCAGGTGCAATTTCAAAATGTGTTATTGCATCAGCAGTTATCTTATGTCAGTAACTGATAGTCAATTAGCCATTTCAGCTAACCATTTTTTTTGGATTGGTAGTTAGTCTAGCCAGCTATGTAAACTTGTAGTAATTATGGCCGCAGAGGGCCCTCATTGATTTTTTAAAACATTCTCACATATATATTGGCATGAGTCATTACAAAATGTGTAGAATTGAAGGAATCTGGCTTTAAAACCGCAAAGCTTTCTCTAAACCCTATGTGTAGAATTGCAGGAAATTAACTTTAAAATTCTTTCCACCGTTAAGGGGGCCACTACATTTTTTTACTGGGAGGTGGGCTGGGTGGCATCCAAAAGGCAAGAGCCGGGTCCTGGCGCCTTCCATGCAGACCTGCGCCTTCTGTGGACGGCACAGGCTGAGGAGCATCTCCGTTTGGGCATTTTCATAGACTATACCAAATGATTGGTGCGCTCACCTTTTAAAGCTTTCGGTGGGTGTGACATCGTAACATGTACATAACGCAATTATTGTAGCCACATTTTAACAAAGCTCTAAAAAAAAGGGACTTTTAATGACGATCAGTGTCAAACAATAAGAGTTGAAAACGCACATTACAATCATTCCGTCCGATTTACATTTCAAACCGGGATTAGTGATTTCTTTTAACCTGATTAAGCCAAATTAAATCTCTTTGATAGGTACAAAAATAACCAAATGTTCCAATACCATTTAGACTTCATAAATCACTGATAACCCAGAAAATACACAATGTACTCTAATACTAACAAAAATGCCTCACTGAATGGACTGACAGGTCATTACATTTGAGAATAGTTAAACTGCAACACTGAATTAACATATGTTAAATGTTCACCTCTCCATATGACACAGACTTTGAAAGGTATCCAGAGGTGTACAGGGGTAAAAACAGGTCCAGACTGTGAACCACTGGATAAAGGACTGAAACAGCTCTTAACTAAAAAGGTCTAAACTTGTGAAAATGGTTCAGCCACTGGCTCCTGAAAATGGGGATTAATTACAGAGCACTATTTGTCATATTTAAATTTGTACCAAAAGCAAAACAAATCAAAGAAAGCACGAATACCCTTGTTACAAGGGAAATACATATATATATATATATATTTTTTTACACAAAATCTAAAATGGCCAAATGTCCTGCAATGGCTAAAGCAGTGTATACAGATCAACAGTTTTGATCTAGAATCATGAGAATGCATTTATACTATGGATGTTGACTGTTCAAACTAACAGAGAACTTAACTATACACTATGAAAGGAACTGGTAAATCGCTAGCAAGGTACATATCAACACATGCTGGAGATGCACCACACAGGTGGACAGAATTAACTGTTGTCAGTTTGTTTTGTTTTTCAATAGAGAATTCAGGTTTTAGAAAGTCTTCAGCAATCATGGGATGTCAACACATTACTACTCATTTTCATAGTGCGCTTTTTCCCCTCGATGAGAGGATGATGACTATGCATAACAATGGAAATCTCAGCAGTCCATTCTAGCACTTGAACAAGGCATTAGAACAAAGTGCTCCAAGAAGAACAGTAGTATTACCAGGAAAAGGAGGACAATCAGGTAAAGACAGAGGATACTGTAATAACAAAACGTCCCAATACCCTTTTCTCTTCATCCACCAAGTTTCAATTAACATGATCAATAACGACTGAAACCTTTAATTAACCCTCTCCCACCATTCCCTTCTTTAGTTCATTCACCACCAGCTCTTCTGTTTACATCTCGTCCGAGCGGTGTTGCTGTATAATGATGGATGTAGGCTTCCTGTCAGTCCAGTTCTCCTTGGTCCCTGGAACCTCATAAGCCACAGCCGTTCCCACTGGATCCCTGGATCCCTCCTGCAGGCCCCCAGCCCCGGGTCCGGCCCCCGGCTTCAGCTCGGCCTGACCAGGACTGGGGAAGTCTGCAGACGAGTTGCTGTTGAACCCACTCTCAGATTCAGACTGCTCCACTTTCTGGTAGTCTGGTGTGTGGTTCTGCCCACCAGTGAACATGGCCTTGGTGTTCTCCACCTTGGCCACTAGGAGGAGACTGAGAGGGGGAGGCTCAGCATCATCTACTTCCTCCCCAGGCTCAGAGTAAGCCAGGGGCAGAGGGTATGGGGTGTCATCAACAGCAACAGAGCGCAGGGTCCTGGAGACAACTACAAGAGAGGGGAAAGGTTTAACATCTGCTTGAATCTTAAATACAGCACTCGTCTTCTTATGGCTGCAGGGTCAGTATTGAGTAGCTTGGATGAAAGGTGCACAGAGGTGCCCAGAGTAAACGGCCTGCTCCTCAGTCATAGTTGCTAATATTTGCATATTATTATTAGTATATGATAGAAAACACTCTGACGTTTCTACAACTGTTTGAATTATGTCTGTGAGTATAACAGAACTCATATGGCAGGCAAAAACCTGAGAAGTTCCACTTCCTGTTTGGATTTTTTCTGGGGGTGGCAGATTTTCAACCAAGCTCTCATTGAAATTACAGCGAGATATGGATGAGGTTTCACTTCCTACGGCTTCCACTAGATGTCAACAGTCAATAGAACTTTGTCTGATGACTCTAATGTGAAGGGGGGCCGAAGTAGACAGGAATTAGTCACCACTGCCACGAGCTGACCATGCTTTGACCACGCGCGTTCACGTGATAGGCAGCTCCGTTCCATCGCTCAACAGAAGTCAATGTAATTCTCCGGTTGGAACGTTATTCAAGATGTTAACAACATTCTAAAGATTGATTCAGTACATCGTTTGACATGTTTCTACTGACTGTTATGGAACTTTTGGACATTGTCACGTTATAGTGGACGCGCTTTGTGACTTTGGAATTGTTAACCAAACGCGCTAACCAAAGTAACTAATTGGACATAAATAACGGACATTATCGAACAAAATCAAGCATTTATTGTGGACCTGGGATTCCTGGGAATGCATTCTGATGAATATCATCAAAGGTAAGGAAACATTTATCATGTATTTTCTGGTTTCTGTTGACTCCAACATGGCGGCTAATTTGGCTATTGTTCTGAGCGCCGTCTCAGATTATTGCATGGTTTACTTTTTCCGTAAAGTTTTTTTGAAATCTGACACAGCGGTTGCATTAAGGAGAGGTATATCTATAATTCCATGTGTATAACTTGTATTATCATCTACATTTATGATGAGTATTTCTGTTGAAACGATGTGGCTATGCAAAATCACTTGATGTTTTTGGAACTAGTGAATGTAACGCGCCAATCAGATTTTTTTTATATAAATATGACAAAACATACATGTATTGTGTAACATGAAGTCCTATGAGTGTCATCTGATGAAGATCAAAGGTTAGTGATTAATTTTATCTCTATTTCTGCTTTTTGTGAAAGCTATCTATCGCTGGCAAACTGGCTGTGCTTATTGTGGTTTGGTGGTGACCTAACATAATCGTTTGTAGTGCTTTTGCTGAAAAGCATATTTGAAATCGGACACTTTGGTGGGATTAACAACAAGATTACCTTTAAAATGATATAAGATACATGTATGTTTGAGGAATTTTAATTATGAGATTTCTGCCTTTTGAATTTGGCGCCCTGCACTTCGACTGGCTGTTGTCATATCGATCCCGTTAGCGGGATTACAGCCATATGAAGTTAATAACGGGAAGAGACAGGAAATATTTGTTAAGAATTTTAGATGTTATTTATTGTTGTATACATAACATTACTTTAACCTCTCTGGGATATGTGGGACGCTAGCGTCCCAACTGGCCAACATCCAGTGAAAATGCAGAGCGCCAAATTCAAATAAATTACTATAAAAATTTAACTTTCATAAAATCACACATGCAATACACCAAATTAAAGCTACACTTGTTGTGAATTCAGCCAACGTGTCAGATTTCAAAAAGGCTTTACGGCGAAAGCAACGATGCTATTATCTGAGGACAGCACCCCAGCAAACAAACACAGACCATAATATATCAACCCTCCAGGCGCGACACAAAACGCAGAATTAAAGATATTTGCGCAACATGACTACAAAAGTTACCTGTAAGCTTTGTCCAAACATTTCAAACTACTTCCTAATACAACAAAATTTAAGACTGGATATACTGTGTTCAATACCGGAGGAAAACAATGTGTAACGCACCTCTAACAAAGATTACACTTCCCTCTAGCCTTGTTCTGAACAGTGCTACTTCTTCATTTCTCAAAGGAAAAACCTCAACCAATTTCTAAAGACTGTTGACATCCAGTGGAAGCGATAGGAACTGCAAGAAAGTCGATTAGAAATCTGGATTCCCAAAGAAAACTCATTGAAAAGAGAGTGACCTCAAAAATAAAATCTGAATGATTTGTCCTCGGGGTTTCGCCTGCCAAATAAGTTCTGATATACTCACAGACATGATTCAAAGACATGATTCAAACAGTTTTAGAAACTTCAGAGTGTTTTCTATCCAAATCTACTAATAATATGCATATCTTAGCTTCTGGGCCTGAGTAGCAGGCAGTTTAATTTGGGCATGCTTTTCATCCAAAATTCCAAATGCTGCCCCCTATCCTAGAGAAGTTAAAGAATAAAGAGCTATTTTGAACAGAAGAACATTTTATTCATATTATTTTTTAAACATAGCTTTAGCATTTCAGACCATCCTCGTTTTTTTAACTTACCGGAGGAGGGGGTGTATATCTCCTTCTGTCCAGGGCTGCGGCCAAACGGGTTGACAGAGGGGAAGACGATGAGGCAGAAAGACAGCAGGAACACCTGAGCAGAGAGAAGAGAAAACTGTAAGAAAGCTGACAAATGTGTGCAACCTAGGCTTACAAACCCAATACATGAGGTACATCCGTCTACAAAGAATTATGCAAGAAGTATTTGCGTAATTTAAAAATATATATCTTCCATTAGTTTTTCTATGCTAAAATAAAATAGTCTTGTATAAGAATATCATTCTTCTCATTATAGACCCAAGCAAGGCTCCAGTCTTTATTAACTAAAGCGTAAGTACTTGTTGGTTTATTGTTCCAACATACCATTATTTGGCAGTGGGACAATATAATGGCTTTAGCCTCAATAGTACACTAGTACAGTACATCCACTCCTGGTCCTTAAGTGGGAGACACTTAAAACCAATGAGCTAAATCTGGAGCACCATATGAAAAACATAATCAAGCCTCAATCTGGGTTGATATTACTATAATGTCCCAATCATTTATAATAATGTCAACATACAGGCTGAGCTGGCACCCTGAAAGAACAGGATGTAGCAAGTCACCTCAGCACACACCGTGTTAACAAAGTTTAACTTCAATTTGGAAAAGATTGACAACCAAACTGTCAACCAAATACATCTGCAGACATAAACTTGTGAGATTCTTTCAGTACCAGTAAATTACTACAAGCTCTAATTCCCAGCATGCCAAACAGAGGCCATGAAGTGGTGTGAGGGTTAAGCTCTACTCTGTGTGTTAGTCCTCTTACCATGACACATGTGCTGGTGGTGGTTGTCTTCATGGTAGACATCTTCATCATGCCCTGCAGCTTCCTCAGCTGCTCTATTAGAGACCTAGACGGGGGGGGGGAATAATAATAACCATCAGAAACATTTTTCTCAATGAACAATACTAGTCTACAAACGTCATTCATTCACTCCCGGGTGGCGCAGTGCTAGCTGCGCCCAGGCTGGGTTCGCGCCCAGGCTCTGTCGCAGCCGGCCGCAACCGGGAGATCCGTGGGGCGACGCACAGTTGGCATAGCGTCGTCCGGGTTAGGGAGGGTTTGGCCGGTAGGGAGGGTTTGGCTGGTAGGGATATCCTTGTCTCAGTATGTAAAAAATGTAATAAAATGTATGCACTCTACTGTAAGTCGCTCTGGATAAGAGCGTCTGCTCTTGGCCGGTAGGGATATCCTTGTCTCAGTATGTAAAAATGTAATAAAATGTATGCACTCTACTGTAAGTCGCTCTGGATAAGAGCGTCTGCTAAATGACTAAAAATGTAAATGTAAAAATGTAAATTCATTCTCAGATGCGTATCATACATAAGAACAGTTGTTCCATAATCATGGTAATGGCAATAGTGGCGTCTTACATGTTTTGCTTCTGCAGCAGTTGGACCTTCTTCTGCAGATCCTGGTTGTGAGCAGTGCAGATGGAAACCCTAGGGACCAATCAGCAATACACTCAGTCAACCAACCAAACTTTATTTAAAACAAACACCTTTTGACCCAATGAAGACACAGCAGGCTAAACGTTGGTGAAGTGAAATAGTCTAAATCATATAATGACTAATGCACTGTGTGCCTTTGATTTCATTTTCAGAAATCTCTCCATCCATTCCCTCTCTCACCTGTTCTCCAGGCCATCCACATACACCTTCTTCTTCTTCCTACTCTCCTGGGCCGACTGCTTGTTGCGGATCTTTCTCCTCACCCTCTTCAGTGTCCTCTCCTCAGTCTGAGACAGCGAAAGACAGACTACTCAATTGACATGGTAATGTACACAGTGCTGAGGAGCAGTCTGTGGTCTCACTGCTAGAGACAAACAAGCTGTCTGGGAAGTTCTCATTTAGTGTGATTGGAATTGTTTCTGCAGGAGACAGGAGTAATTTAATAGACATATTCTGTTCACTAGTCATTGGCTATCCCTTGATATTAGCAGCCTCAATACTAAGGCAGCTACAAAGTACCTAGTGTCACATCTCCCTTGTGAACCTCATTAGCCATTGTCTGCCCTGTCCTTGGATAACACCATCATCTGGCTTTGTCATTCTTAAGGAGTGTATGGCATTTGGACCAAAGTTCACAATGGTTTCGGTGGTCTCCACAGTGTCAACAAACACTTGTAATAACTGGAGGAAATGACCTTAGTAAGAGGCATGCAAGACGGTATGGCTGCTCCTTCTTTAACAAGAAGTCTCTTTTCCTCATCGGTCAGGATGATCTCCTTGAACTGGAACTGAAGGGAAGAAAACAGACATTTTTAAGAGACGAGGCCTTCAACAGATCTTCAGCAGTTACATAACTTTGCCACGGGGTGGCGACAAAACTGTAAGATTATGTCTTGTGAAATTTACATTTTTCATGAACTCAAGTACAGTTAATGCCATTCTTATTAAAACAATGAGAATAAGTTTGACAAGCATATTAAATACGTGTTTGATCTTTGGGTTTGACAATAGTGCTTCTGCTTTTCTCGTCTATAATACCCATTTGATGATGTGAAACTAAGTGAAGCTCACCAGATCCGCTTGGTTGTCCTGTGTAGAGTCCTCTATGGAAAAAGTGCAGGGTAGTTCTTCACTGGAATAATCCTGTTCCATTTCCATCCCCTCACTGTCCAGGTCATCTGATGAACACGAGAGAACACCAGATCTTTATTGTCTCACATGAACAGTAAAGTTATGGAACCTTACAAGGATATTTCTGTGAAATGTTCTAATCCAAGGATGAGTCAAGTGACTCTGAACTCAAATCGGCTGAAATTAATCTCAAAAGCATGGGAAAAAGAAAGACCGGCACCACCTAATTCCACCTAACTGATCATCTGATTGCTGATTGGCTGGCGTACTACATTCTTCAGGATTCATGACCAGCTGGGCTGGGGGCAGTGTATGGTTACACACCTGGGAACCCCTTCATGTGTAGCCCCCTAGAGTTAGTCTGCAGATGCTCAAACTACCAACAAACTATTCAATTAATTGAACTGTCAACGGCCATTGTTGTCATGCAACTACTCCTTCATACCACCCAAAGCTATGAACCTGTTAGCCAAGTATAAAGGTCTAGATCAACACTTACCCAGATCAATAAAGACATCCATATCCAGCTTCTCTGCCCTCACGCTCTGTAGAGCATCCATGTCCTCTTCCTGGAGCAGATAGTAGCTGTGGTCTGTCTGCACGGTCAGGGCTTGAGGGTTCTCAGCCTGGAGCTCCAGGGCAATCAGGCGATTGTTGGAGTAGTCTGGGCTGGACTGGGAGTACCCTGGGCTGGGCGCAGGGTCACCGTCACTCCCCTGGGAACTGGTGAAGGCCAGGAAATTCTGTCCGACTATGCCGCCAGTGCTGCTGTCTTCAGAGATGCCGCTATCGCTGCCCTGTGGAGAGTGGGAGAGACAGGAGGTGGCCATGTTGTTTTCTCCCTCAAGCAAGCTGGACAGGAAGTCCTCAGTGTCCATGCCTGTCAGCATCTACAATACAGCAGGAAGTTAGTGTCCATTATATTCAACATGACTCGTTTATCTCACAAAGAACAATTATTGTGAAATAGAGTTCCTCTGCTTTAAAATAAGGAAGTGTCACATTTTGATGTAATTCAATAACAAACTACTTCTGCTTTACTAGTACGACATGCCTTTAAATGAAAGGTTTGTTTCCTGTCAATCAAACTATTACCGGTTAGTAAACATAAAACAGTGTTATTCCTGAGTGGGAGACATACATCTTGCTCAGAGAGCCAGTTTTCTAGCCCACTTCCATATGGGAAGACGGGGTCGTTAACTCCCGTATCTCCTTCCTGGAACAGGATCCCCAGAAGATCCGCCCCATCCATATCAGGAACATCCTCAGTGACTGACATCTGGCAAACACAATCAGCAATAAATAAATACATTCTGGAAAAACAATGAGACAGAACTAATTGATTTGTTAAAGTAATAGGTAAGTAGGAATATCCTACAATATATAACTGAATTATAACTATCGTTAACATGTCATTTCTGGACAGGAGGTTTTCTTAAGAGAGACTGCATTGAGAGTTGCCACGTCCTAGTGTTTGGCAGCTACCACACAGTACACAGCAGATGCAGGTCATGTCTAGATGAGATGCAGCTTTTGTCAAATTTTATGTCAAAAGTTGTTTTTATATATTTTAGCTAACTCCTTACCCTTTTCCTAACCTGCTGCGTAAATTCTCCTAAACCTGCTACGAAAAGTAAATTTTGACAAAAGCTGTATCCCTTCTAGACATCACTCCATGAACGAGCGCATTCCTATACTTCGCCCCGCCCACTTTCCCCTTTTGTCACACGAGAATCAACAAAACAAGCAGGAGTGAGCCCACAAATGTTAGTATAGAAGACACAAACATTGCACTTCAAATATGGATAAAGTAGTTACATTTCAAGTTAATTAGCTACATACCATAATGCTGTCAATCGAGCTAGTAAACTATTTTAACACCAGTTTCTATACTCAGTAGGCTGGAGGTTAGCAAGTTAGCTAAGAGGGTAGCCAGTTTACGTTACATTGTCATTGTCCTGGTAGTTTATCTTGCTAACGTTACCTAGCTAGCTACAAGAGCATTGTTTGCATAGACACGATGCACTGACAGTGACAGGCACAAGGATGAGTAGTTAGCTAGTAGGTAGGCACTGGGCAATCAGATTAGCTAGCAAGATAGCTAATCAAGAGTTTGTTTGAAAAAATATGATTTTCTGCTTAGCTGACCAGCCAATGCAATGCACGCTCCATGGCCAACCAATTTGATAAATTACATCTCCATTAAATATGAAGAATCGATGGTCATAATTAACTGCACACGTCGGCCACAGATAGAACAATGAGCTGGTTTGTTTGAAAAAAAAGCAAACACGATAGATTCCTATGAGCAAATGTTGCTGAGAGGGCGTGGTCGTTGTATGTTTTCATTTACGAATCAAATAAAAAGCATCCATTTCTCATGCCTCAAATGTTCTTACCTTTCTCAGTATACAGCCTGATAAGGTAGGATAGCATTCGTGTGAGTCAGTGCAATTATTTTTCTTGTTGTCTCTTCGAAGTTTCTGTCTGGTACACAGATTAAATCACCTTCCAACAAGACAGTTATTGCGTCATCAGTAAAGACAAGTGTAAGATTTCGCCCTTGTCCTTATGGGAAATGTAGTATGGTGTGTGCTGCTGGGACGAGATGTGCTGCTAATGAAGTGGATGTTGATATGACACAATGCCATTTCTCATGTTTGATATTTTAGTTTCTTCAAAAAAATATTGAGATGTGTGAAGAGAGCATACAAATTAGGCTTACGCTTCATGTCCTCCTCAGTTAAAGTGAAAGTAAGACAAGGGTCGTTTCTTATCACAGTACCTTCAGCATCTTTATTTTCCATAATATAAACTCATTAACCACAAAGGAACTTTACAAAAAGTTTAGTAAAAAACACAAGTCAAGTTTATCAAAACATTACAAGAGAACAAACGTAGCATTTCATAATTGTATTTAATATTTTAACAAGACATATAGGGCAATAATATGGCATCATAACAATCAAAAAATCGAATCCTTGGAGTTGAGAGGTATGGTGTACAAAGTAACTTTCAACCCAACCAGGCCAATAGGCCAATGTGTTAATTTCAACCATTGACCTGGAGTTGTCTAGCCTGGTCCCAGATCTGTTTGTGCTCTTGGCAACTCCATTGTTCATCGTCAAGCCAAAGCATTTTAGCGCAAACAGACCGGCACTCAGGCTATATCATGATTCCTGGAAAATGAGTGCAAAGCATTACATTGACATGCATTTATGAAATAGAAGATCACATTTTCTATTGAGTCGTGGTGTTGGCCTAATGTAACTGGAAAGAAAAGCGAAGGCATGGAAAAGTGCAATAGAACATTCAAGACAGAAATCATCACATTCTTCATTCTCATTAGCTGAGACTCTTTCTGCATTCAACAATGCTACATCTGGGTTACCAAGGCTCAGTCACTTCATGTAGTGATTGGGCTCCCGATTGGCACAGTGGTCTTAGGCACTGCATCTCAGTGCAAGAGGTGTCACTACAGTCCCTAGTTTAAATCCAGGCTGTATGCCATCTGTCTGGGTTTGGCTTGGATAGGCCGTCATTGTAAATAAGAGTTGGTTCTTAACTGACTTGCCTATGTAAGTAAAAAATATATATTTATGAAATTGCAGCATCAGATTTATGGGGTTGATTGCTGCATCATTGTCAGTATCCTTTTTTAGCATTATATGATATACGTAACATCCACAACAGGTGTGGATGTGATGAATATTGATGTACATTGTCTTAGCTTCAGAAGCTTGTGCATATCCCACATTTTGTGTGCTTGTTCTAAGATGTATTCTTCAGATTTTTACTGAAGCAATTGTTGTCGAAAATTATCTTCAAAATGATGTGTTCTAGCTAAGATTCTCTCAGAAAATATATTCTGAAGTGCATTTCTCATACATTTCAGTACTGTTTTATAGATAGAAAGATGAGAAGTATTTAGCAAAAATCTATGAATAGTCTTGAAGTGTCTTTTTCAAATGAAAGCCACCCAAAAATACTGACTTCATCAAGTGTTCAGAAAAGTGGATTGGCACATGTATATTGTTAAATTTGCATATTGTATTGCAATATTTCAGAAAATATTCTACATTCAACTGGTAAAGGTTACTTTTGATATGCACTACCGGTCAAAAACACCTACTCAATCAAGGGATTTTCTTTATTTTTACTATTTTCTACATTGTTGAATAATAGTGAAGACATCAAAACTATGAAATAACACATATGGAATTATGTAGTAACCTAAAGTAGGTGTTCTAAAACTTTTGATCAGTATTGTGTGTATATAAATATATATATCATACCAGTCAAAAGTTTGGACACATATGGAATCACGTAGTAACCAACAAAGTGTTAAACAAATCAAAATATATTTTCTATTTGAAATTCTTCAATGTAGCCACCCTTTGCCTTGTTGACAGCTTTGCACACTCTTGGCATTCTCTCAACCAGCTTCACCTGGAATGCTTTTTCAAAAGTCTTGAAGGAGTTCCCACATATGCTGAGCACTTATTGGTTGTTTTTCCTTCACTCAGTGGTCCAACTCATCCTAAACCATCTCAATTGGGTTGAGGTCAGGTGATTGTGGAGGCCAGGTCATCTGATGCAGCACTCCATCACTCTCCTTCTTGGTCAAATAGCCCTTACTCAGCCTGGAGGTGTGTTGGGTCATTGTCCTGTTGAAAAACAAATGGTAGTCCCACTAAGCGCAAACCAGATATGGTGTATCGCTACAGAATGCTGTGGTAGCCATGTTGGTTAAGTGTGCCTTGAATTCTAAATAAATTACCGACAGTGTCACCAGCAAAGCACCCCCACATCATAACACCTCCTCCTCCATGCTTTACGGTGGGAACCACACATGCAGAGATCATCCGTTCACCTACTCAGAAAGACACGGCGGTTGGAACCAAAACTCTCAAATTTGGACTCATCAGACGAAAGGACATATTTCCACCGGTCTAATGTCCATTGCTCATGCTTCTTGGCCCAAGCAAGTCTCTTCTTCTTATTGGTGTCCTTTAGTAGTGGTTTCTTTGCATCAATTCAAGCATGAAGGCCTGATTCACGCAGTATCCTCTGAACAGTTGATGTTGAGATGTGTCTGTTACTTGAACTCCGTGAAGCATTTATTTGGGCTGCAATTTCTGAGGCTGGTAACTAGTGAACTTATCCTCTGCAGCAGAGGTAACTCTGGGTCTTCCTTTTCTGGGGTGGTCCTCATGAGAGCCAGTTTCCTCATAGCGCTTGATGGTTTTTGAGACTGCACTTGAAAAAACTTTCAACGTTTGACATTTCCCAGATTGACTGACCTTCATGTCTTAAAGTAATGATGGACTGTCGTTTCCCTTTGCTTATTTGAGCTGTTCTTGCCATAATGGACTTGGTATTTTACCAAATAGGGCTATCTTCTGTATACCACCTCTACCTTCTCACAACACAACTGATTGGCTCAAACACATTAAGAAGGAAAGATATTCCACAAATTAACTTCAAACAAGGCACAGCTGTTAATTGAAATGCATTCCAAGTGACTACCTCATGAAGCTAGTTGAGAGAATGCCAAGAGTGTGCAAAGCTGTCATCAAGGCAAAGGGTGGCTACTTTGAAGAATCTGAAATATAAAATACATTTTGATTTGTTAAAATGTTTTTAGTTACGACATGAGTCAAAGGTAATTATTTTAATCTATCTTAAAATAATTACCTTTAGGGTGTGGTGCTGCCTATACTATTCAAGCTACCTGTAATTACGCAATCCCAAGGTACTATGCCTTCTGCTGACATTTTAAAAACATTCCAAATGACAACAAATGTGTTAGGATAGATTTTGATCACGAAATCTTTAAGATTTGAATGTCTCCTTCAGACTCTGTAACATCCATAACGATAAGTTTTCCACCCTAAAATAATCATGGAATTTGCAATCTTTTCAAAACTAGCGTTTTTATGTTCAGCCAAGCCTTTCCTTCGAAATGGCTATCCATGTTTTGACCTAAGACTTACAAACTCACAGAATTTTGCTAATGTGTTTAATCTTTCCAAGAAGCTTACCACTGGGCACACACTGGTTGAATCAATGTTGTTTCCACATCATTTCAAAGAAATAGTTTTGAACCAACATGGAATAAACGTTGATTTGATGTCTGTACCCAGTGGGTTGTGCATTTCATGTAACATCCAGAACACTTCTTATTTGCTTTATTTCTCCAACATGCTAATATTTAGAAGTCCATTTTTGGGGGATTACATGGTGGGTACTATAGACACACACATCAACATTGTATTTATATTTTGTTTGTCCATTCTGTGAGACATTTAAGTTGTGATTTTGTGTGCAAATATTATGCTGGAATCGCCCAGGTTCCTTTGAAATGTCTGCTGGATAACCATATGTTACATGTTTGCCTTTTCTGGTGAGATAAAATAGGGAAAGACTGGCACCCAGGCTAAAGTATATTCTCACAAAGACAAATTCTCACCTGAATCCCAACTTGAAGACTTTTTTAGTCTTTCTTAGAGCATCTGCGATGAATGTTTTGCCGATCAACATTCAAGACCCCCTTGGGTTGTGCCGTGGCGGAAATCTTTGTGGGCTATACTCTGCCTTGTCTCAGAATGGTAAGTTGGTGGTTGAAGATATCCCTCTAGTGGTGTGGGGGCTGTGCTTTGGCAAAGTGGGTGGGGTTATATCCTTCCTGTTTGGCCCTGTCCGGGGGTATCATCGGATGGGGCCACAGTGTCTCCTGACCCCTCCTGTCTCAGCCTCCAGTATTTATGCTGCAGTAGTTTATGTGTCGGGGGGCTAGGGTCAGTTTGTTATATCTGGAGTACTTCTCCTGTCTCATCCGGTGTCCTGTGTGAAATTAAGTATGCTCTCTCTAATTCTCTCTTTCTCTCTTTCTTTCTCTCTCTCGGAGCACCTGAGCCCTAGGACCATGCCTCAGGACGGCCTGGCATGATGACTCCTTGCTGTCCCCAGTCCACCTGTTGCTGCTCCAGTTTCAACTGTTCTGCCTGCGGCTATGGAACCCTGACCTGTTCACCGGACGTGCTACCTGTCCCAGACCTGCTGTTTTCAACTCTCTAGAGACCGCAGGAGCGGTAGAGATACTCTTAATGATCGGCTATGAAAAGCCAACTGACATTTACTCCTGAGGTGCTGGCTTGCTGCACCCTCGACAACTACTGTGATTATTATTATTTGACCATGCTGGTCATTTATGAACATTTGAACATCTTGGCCATGTTCTGTTATAATCTCCACCCGGCACAGCCAGAAGAGGACTGGCCACCCCTCATAGCCTGGTTCCTCTCTAGGTTTCTTCCTAGGTTTTGGCCTTTCTAGGGAGTTTTTCCTAGCCACCGTGCTTCTACATCTGCATTGCTTGCTGTTAAGGGTTTTAGGCTGGGTTTCTGTACAGCACTTTGAGATATCAGCTGATGTACGAAGGGCTATATAAATACATTTGATTTGATTTGAAGACAGAAATCAAACTGATTTAAAATTCACCATCTCATTCCTCATTCACAGTAACATACATTCTAATCGTTTGAAAAAAAAATACAATAAAGTTCAACTATAGGAGTAAAGGCTTTTCATCACAGAATCACACAGAGCTTGGAGGTGTGCCGTAAGCTGCGGTACGCCTTTAGCCGGTCCTTTTTACTCACTCTGGCCCCGACCACATGCGTAACCGCAGGCATGCTATCCACTGCCCGCCTATTGTGAGCACGGTGCAACAGAATCCTATAAACACCTGTTATAGAACTCCTACAGTCCTTCCCCTGATTATTCAAGACATGCTCCGTGGTGATCCCTAGTGTCTCCAGTGCCCCCCTCACCTCCGCCTCGTCCTCCTCCAACTCTGAAGGTGTGCTCTCGGCCAGATAGGACGGGTCCAGTTTAAAGGGCTCCATGGCCCGGGGGAAGTCTACACTCAGCAGCCACTCACAGCCCATCATCTGCTCTACACTGCAGCGATCTGAGGGCTGGGGCTGGAGGATGCCTCTGATCAGCCTCTGGCAGGGCTCCAGTATCCAGGAGGGCAGCACATAGGCCCCCTCCAGGATACAGCGCTTCAACTTGGCAACCGTGTCCGCCCTAAAGGGCATGCTTCCTGTCACCATGAAGAACAGCATGACGCCCAGAGCCCAGATGTCTACGAAGACGCCCAGATAATTTTCATCCCGGAAGAGCTCTGGCGCGGCGTAGGGCGGGGAGCCGCAGAAGGTGTTTAGAGTCTCGTCGCGGCGGCTCAGCGTGCTGAATCCGAAGTCTCCCACCTTGACGCAGGTGCTGCAGGTGTAGAAGACGTTCTCTGCCTTCAAGTCACGGTGGATGATGCTGTTGTCATGCTGTGGGGCAGGTCAAAGATGATCTGGTTAATACACCGGTATATACTGTAAATACATCTCAGACTCTTTAAATTACATTCAATCACAGGATGTTGGTGGCACCTTAATTTGGGAGAACAGGTTCGTGGTAATGACTGGAGCGGAATCAGTGGGATGGTATCAAACACATGGTTTCCAGGTGTTTGATGCCGTTCCATTTGCGCCGTTCCAGCCATTATCATGAGCCGATCTCCCCTCAGCAGCCTCCACTGCATTCAATGTTGCAGCACAGAAAATAGACAATGTTTTTAAGCACTTTGCATCTACGGATGTGGAGTCTGAATTGTTCTTATGACCCCAGCATAATATTTATTTGGGAAACGATGACACAAGTTTCAAAGAAAGCAAATGAGGTCAGGAAGCCTTGTGATATTACTGACTCAAACACATACAGTATGGACACATAATAAGCTATATTAAAGTGTATGTGAGCAGGACTGTAGCCCTGGGCCAGGAAAATACCATGTGTTTGACAGCTGAGAGGATCTGAGAGAAGACGATCTTGCTGTCGATGTCGGACAGTTTCCCCTCTGTGCTGATCTTGGTGTAGAGCTCTCCTCCGCCTGCATACTCCATCACCAGATGTAACCGTGACAATGTCTCCACCACCTGCCACCCACCAGGAAGAAACAGAGAGGATGGTCAAGTCATCTACTGATAATTACACTACTCTGTTTAATTACACTACTCTGTTTAATGACACTACTCTGTTTAAAAGTGCACTGCACTGATGATATTAGTTTCTGACCATGCTTTGTGTAACTCATTACTTATCAGTAATAGATGTTTAACAAGGCCTGGGAGGCCGTGTGTGTGTGTGTGTGTGTGTGTGTGTGTGTGTGTGTGTGTGTGTGTGTGTGTGTGTGTGTGTGTGTGTGTGTGTGTGTGTGTGTGTGTGTGTGTGCGTGCGTGCGTGCGTGCGTGCGTGCGTGCGTGCGTGCGTGCGTGCGTGCGTGCGTGCGTGCGTGCGTGCGTGTGACCCACCTCGTAAAGGCGTATGATGTTGGGGTGTTGCAGTCTCTCCATGCTGGATATCTCTCTAGATAGTAATCTCTGGGTCTTTTGGTCCAGCTTGGTCTTATCCAGGATTTTAATGGCCACCTTGTCTGAAGGAGAACAAAGGGACATGTTCATTTATTTATTAGGATTCCCATTAGCTGTTCCTGATGCAGCAGCTACTCTCCCTGGGGTCAGCTTTAAGCCTTTGTTATATACCTGAGGTCAACATAGAATGTAGAAATAAAAAGCAGACATTGAGAGAAGAGTTAGGCAAAAATAAAGAGATATTCCTGTTTTAGCTTTTGGTGTTTTATTCTCTATAGATAAAACGGTGCAATATTTTGTGGATGTTAACACACACTTCATATTTATATATCTCTATGCATTAGCAAGCTATGTGGCTGATAAAACATGTGCGTTCTATAACATTCCAAGCCAAACATAAATAAACACAACGCTAGGTGGCTTGCTCAATTATGATGTCATAATATTACTGTTGATGATATCTGGAAATGTGCATGTACACCCTGGCCCATCTACTGTTGTAGCCCCAATTATGACTTGTGCTCTGATATCTGCTTCACTGATTTCTGCTCTCGTAAAAACCTGGGTTTTCTGCATGTTATCTAGAAGCTTATTACCTAAAATGCATCAATTGAAAGTGTGGGTTCACAGCTCCAATCCAGATGTGTTGGTCATTACTGAGACGTGGTGGAGTGTTTTGAATACTGATGTTAACCTTTCTGGTTATAAACTTTTTCGATAAGACAGATCTTCCAAAGGTGGCAATCTTTACCAAGGATCAGCTTCAGTGCTCGATTGTCTCCACCAAGTCTGTCCTTAAACAATTTGATTTGCTGTTTTTAAGCATTAAACTTTCAAATAGCTCTTTGTTGACTGTTGCTGGGTGCTATCGTCCTCCATCAGCACCAGCCTGTACCCTACCTGCCTTAAGCTCTCTCCTGGCCCCTTACACTAAGTCTGAATTTGTCCTGCTAGGTGACCTAAACTGGGACATGCTTAAACCACCTGACCAAGTCCTAAAGCAATGGGACTCCCTAAATCTTTCTCAGATTATTACCAATCCCACAAAATATAACTCCAAACACCCAGAAAGGGATAATCTCCTTTTTTTTATTTAACCAGGCAAGTCAGTTAAGAACTAATTCTTATTTACAATGACAGCCTACCCCAGCCAAACCCAGGCCAAGTGTGCACTGCCCTATGGGACTCCCAATCATAGCCAGATGTGATACAGTCTGGATTCAAACCAGGTACTGTAGTGACACCTCTATGTACTGAGATGCAGTGCCTCTGACCACTGCACCACTCGGGAGCCTGTGATGTTATCCTCACAAATAATCCTGATATGTATCAGTCTGGTGTTTTCTGTAATGACCATAGTGCTCACTGTTTTAGCTTGTGTTCGTAATGGCTGTTCAGTGAAACGACCTGTCCTGATTTGTTATAGACGCTTGCTAAAAAACTTGAATGAGCAAGCCTTCCTTCATGAACTGGCTTCTGTAAAATGGTATAGAATCAGCTTGATCCCCTCTGTCGAAGACGCTTGGCTCGGCACACGCATACTCTGGCTGACAGGCTCTCGTTCAGGCAAATGAGAAATAAGTGCACTCAGGCTATCCGGAAGGCCAAAGTTAGTTACTTTAAGGAGCAGTTGTCTCTCTGTGGGTCTAACCTCAAGAAGTTCAGGAAAACGGTTAAAGATCTGGAGAATAAACCCTCCTCCTCACAGCTGCCCATGTCCCTTAATGTTGATGATGTGGTTGTTACTGACAAGAAGCACATGGCTAAGCTCTTTAATCACCACTTCATTAAGTCAGGATTCCTATTTGACTCAGCCATGCCTCCTTGTCCATCCAACATTTCCTCATCTCCCACCCCTTCTACTGCGACTATCAACCGATGCTTCTCCCTCTTTTTCCCCTGCCTCGCTACAAAGTTTCTCCCTGCAGGCAGTCACTGACTCCAAGGTGCTAAAGGAGCTCCTGAATCTTGACCCTAAAATACATCTGGGTCAGATGGTTTAGACCCTTTCTTCTTTAAGGTTGCTGCCCCTATCATCTCCAAGCCTATCTCCGACCTGTTTAACCTGTCTCTCCTTTATGGGGAGGCTGCCATTGCTTGGAAGGCAGCCACGGTTCATCTTTAATTTAAAGGGGGAGATCAAGCTGATCATAACTGTTATAGGCCTATTTCTATTTTGCCCTGTTTATCAAGTGTTGGAAAAACTTGTCAATAATCAACTGACTGGCTTTCTTGATGTCTATAGTATTCTCTCTGTAATGCAATCTGGTTTCTGTTCAGGTTATGGATGTGTCACTGCAACCTTAAAGGTCCTCAATGATGTCACCATTGCCCTTGATTCTAAACAATGTTGTGCTGCTATTTTTATTGACTTGGCCAAAACTTTTGATATGGTAGACCATTCCATTCTTGTGGGCTGGCTAAGGAGTATTGGTGTCTCTGAGGGGTCTTTGCTAACTATGTCTCTCAAAGAGTGCAGTGTATAAAGTCAGAAAATCTGCTGTCTCAGCTACTGTCTGTCACCAAGGGAGTAACCTAAGGCTCAAACCTAGGCCCCACGCTCTTCTCAATTTACATCAACAACATAGCTCAGGCAGTAAGAAGCTCTCTCATCCATTTATATGCAGATGATACAGTCTTATACTCAGCTGGCCCCTCCCCGGATGTTGTGTTATTTCCAACAAGCTTTCACTACCCTTAACCTTGTTCTGAACACCTCCAAAACAAAGGTAATGTGGTTTTGTAAGAAGAATGCCCCTCTCCCCACAGGTGTGACTACTACCTCTGAGGGTTTAGAGCTTGAGGTAGTCACCTCATACAAGTACTTGGGAGTATGGCTAGACGGTACAGCGTACTTCTCTCAGCACATATCAAAGCTGCAGGCTAAAGTTACATCTAGACTTGGTTTCCTCTATCGCAATCGCACCTTTTTCACCCCAGCTGCCAAACCCTGATTCAGATTAAATCAAATCAAAGTGTATTTGTCAAGTGCGCAGAATACAACAGGTGTAGTGAAATGCTTACTTACAAGCCCTAACCAACAGTGCAATTTTTAAGTAAAAAATAGGTATTACGTAAGCAATAGAGAAGTAAAGAAAACAACAACAAAAAAGTTTAAATGACAGTGAAAACAATAGCGAGGCGATATACAGGTGGTACTGGTACAGAGTCAATGTGCAGGGGCACCCATGCCAAATCTTTTCAGTCTCCTGAGGGGGAATATATTTTGTTGTGCCCTCTTCACGACTGTCTTGGTGTGTTTGGACCATTCTAGTTGGTTGGTAATGTGGACACCAAGGAACTTGAAGCTCTCAACCTGCTCCACTACAGCCCCGTCGATAAGAATGGGGGCGTGCTCAGTCCTCCTTTTCCTGTAGTCCACAATCATATCATTTGTCTTGATTACGTTGAGGGAAAGGTTGTTATTCTGGCACCACCAGGCCAGGTCTACGACCTCCTCCCTATAGGCTGTCTCGTCATTGTCGGTGATCAGGCCTACCACTGTTGTGTCATCTGCAAACTTAATGATGGTGTTGGAGTCGTGCCTGGCCATGCAGTCATGGGTGAACAGAGAGTACAAGAGGGGACTGAGCACGCACCCCTGAGGGGCTCCAGTGTTGAGGATCAGCGTGGCAGATGTGTTGCTACCTACCCTCATCACCTGAAAGTGGCTCGTCAGGAAGTCCAGGATCCAGTTGCAGAGGGAGGTGTTTAATCCCAGGGTCCTTAGCTTAGTGATGAGCTTTGAGGGCACTATAGTGTTGAACGCTGAGCTGTAGTCAATGAATAGCATTCTCACATAGGTGTTCCTTTTGTCCAGGTGGGAAAGGGCAGTGTGGAGTGCAATAGAGATTGCATCATCTGTGGATCTGTTTGAACGGTATGCAAATTGGAGTGGGTCTAGGGTTTCTGGGATAATGGTGTTAATGTGGGCAATTACCTGCCTTTCAAAGCACTTCATGGCTATGGACGTGAGTGCTACGGATCTGTAGTCCTTCATGCAGGTTACCTTAGTGCTCTTGGGCACAGGGACTATGGTGGTCTGCCTGAAGTTTGTATTACAGATTCAATCAGGGACATGTTGAAAATGTCAGTGAAGACACTTGCCAGTTGGTCAGCACATGCCCGGAGCACACGGCCTGGTTAAACGTCTGGCCCAGCGGCCTTGTGAATGTTGACTTGTTTAAAGGTTTTACTCACGTCGGTTACGGAGAGCGTGATCACACAGTCGTCCGGAACAGCTGATGCTCTCATGCATGCCTCAGTGTTGCTTGCCTCGAAGCGAGCATAGAAGTGATTTAGCTCATCTGTTAGACTCGTGTCACAGGGCAGCTCGCAGCTGTGCTTCCCTTTGTAGTCTGAAATAGTTTGCAGGCCCTGCCACATCCAACGAGCGTCGGGGCCGGTGTAGTACGATTCCATCTTAGTCCTGTATGGGCGCTTTGCCTGTTTGATGGTTCGTCGGAGGGTATAGCAGGATTTCTAATAAGCTTCCAGGTTAGAGTGACGCACCTTGAAAGTGGCAGCTATACCCTCTACCCTCTACCCTGTAATCCATGGCTTCTGGTTGGGGTATGTACGTACAGTCACTGTGGGGACAACGTCCTCGATGGACTTATTGACAAAGCCAGTGACTGAGTGGTGTACTCCTCCATGCAATCGGACAGATCCTGTAACATATTCCAGTCTGTGCTAGCAAAACAGTCCTGTAGTTTAGCATCTGCTTTATCTGATCACTTTTTAATAGACCGAGTCACTAGTGCTTCCTGCTTTAATTTATTTGCAGGAATCAGGAGGATAGAATTATGGTCAGATTTGCCAAATGGAGGGCGAGGGAGAGCTTTTTACGCGTCTTTGTGTGTGGAGTAAAGGTGATCTAGAATTTCTTTCCCTCTGGTTGCGCATTTAACATACTGATAGAAATTAGGCAAAACTGATTTAAGTTTCCCTGCATTAAAGTCCCCGGCCAAAAGGAGCGTCGCCTCTGGGTGAGCAGTTTCCTGTTTGCTTATTTCCTTATACAGCTGACTCAGTGCGGTCTTAGTGCCAGCGTCCATCTGTGGTAGTAAAAAAACAGTGACAAAAAAAATGTATGAAAACTCTTGGCAAATAGCGTGGTCTACAGCTTATCATGACATACTCTACTTCAGGCGAGCAAAATCTAGAGACTTCCTTAGATTTCGTTCACCAGCTGTTGTTTACAAATATGCACAGACCGCCCACCCTCGTCTTACCAGAGTGTGCTGTTTTGTCTAGCCGGTGCAGCGCATATCCCGCTAGCTGAATGTTTTCCATGTCGTCATTCAGCCATGATTCGGTGAAACATAAGATATCACAGTTGTTGATGTCCCGTTGGTAGCATATTCATGATCGTACCTCGTCTAATTTATTGTATTCAAACATTTAAATTGGCCAACAATTCCATGTGAGTCTGATAACTCTAATGTGTAGACTTTCCACTGTAGAGTTTATGTCATCCTATCATTGATGAGAATGTCTCAGATGACAACCGAACTGACATCATATTCATTAAGTACCAACGCATATGTTCAACTGGTCGGATTACCAAAATATGGTTAATTTCCCCCCACCTTCTGATGTTCCCAGAATCTCTATGTTAACCAAGGGATTTTCAAATGTCACATCAGTAGGGTAGAGAGAGGAAAAAGGGGAGGATAGGTATTTATGACTGTCATAAACCTACCCCCAGGCCAACGTCATGACAATGAGATGACAGGAGAAAGCTGAAATAACCAACCGGAAATTATGACCAGACATAACCAACCTACACAATACTGTAGATCGATCTTCAATGAAGAAATATAACATGAACACATCCAATTCAACCCATTTAGGAGATGGGTGAAGTTGGTTATGGTTTGGCTTTGGGAACGGTAAACTGAGCCTAGATCTGTGCTTAAGGGAAACCTCTCCCATTACACCCATATACCTCATATCAATAGAACGAATAAACAAAGACCCTGTAACAGAGTATGGAAAAGTCTATTAAGTGGTGAGATGGTGCTGAGATATCTAACTTTATTTTGACATGCATTATTAATTAAGACTAGTATTAGTCTTCTCTTTCTGCCACAGCTTTCAGTGACAGCCTTTAATGCCCTGGGGCTCATTTTGCTTTGTAGTACTAAGCAAGTGATACCACACACACAAACACACATACACACTTCAGTCTTTGATGAAGCATGCAGGAATTCCACCCATCCCTAGGCAAACACAAGATCTCTAATGAATCCATATCTTCCAGGGCAGCAGTCAGACAGGCTGTCTTTCTGTGGAAGATTCAGACTACAGGCTTAACCCACTGGGTCAAAAACTGGTTGAATAAAGTGTTTCCACATCATCAAAAAAAATCTATGTTATGACATGGAATCAATGTGGAAAACTGATTTTGTTTCCAAAAAGTCATCAACGTAAGGGAATGTAGTCTTTTTGTTGTTGTTGATTTCACACTGAATACACGTTAGTAGACAACTCAACCAAAACTAAATCAAAACTAGATGTTGAAATGACATCTGTGCCCAGTGGCAAACCACTGGCTCAATAGCAAACAGCTATCTAAGGAAATGTATTATTAGCTCATTGATGAGAACAGCTTGAAAACATCACTGCGCTTTGAGATTTTGCTGGAGCAGAGGAGCTGGGTTTTCCAATAAATATTTAACTCAAGCCAGCATATTTAGTGAAGATTGGCCAGGCGGCCTACATACTGTATCTTTTCACTTTTTTATTGTCCATGAATGCATAATTCAAAGATGCAAAGGTTTGGTGAGCATCTGCAGTAAAGCAGGGCTGTGTGTGTTAAATATCAGGTAATGTGTTTCCTGCCTGGCAGGTGTCTTCCTTACCTTTTGTGAGGGCGTGGATCCCCAGTTTGACGTGGGAAAAGTTTCCACAGCCGATCTCCCCACGGACCTTGTAGAAGCCGATACGCCGGCCCAAGGTGAGCTCACGGACCACCCTGTTAATAAAATAAACAGCACTTACAAATTATCCAGAATAATAATACATGTGATAATTCATCTTCTTTCATGTTTTTTTGTTAGATAGCATTGTCTTGCTCCTTCCTACCTGTCATCCTTCTCCTACCTGTCATTCTTCACCTACCTGTCATTCTTCACCTACCTGTCATTCTTCTCCTACCTGTCATCCTTCTCCTACCTATCATCCTTCTCCTACCTGTCATCCTGCTTCTACCCGTCATCCTTCCTCTACCTGTCATTCTTCACCTACCTGTCATTCTTCTCCTACCTGTCATCCTTCTCCTACCTATCATCCTTCTCCTACCTGTCATCCTGCTCCTACCCGTCATCCTTCCTCTACCTGTCATTCTTCTCCTACCTGTCATCCTTCTCCTACCTATCATCCTTCTCCTACCTGTCATCCTGCTTCTACCCGTCATCCTTCCTCTACCTGTCATTCTTCACCTACCTGTCATTCTTCTCCTACCTGTCATCCTTCTCCTACCTATCATCCTTCTCCTACCTGTCATCCTGCTCCTACCCGTCATCCTTCCTCTACCTGTCATTCTTCTCCTACCTGTCATCCTTCTCCTACCTATCATCCTTCTCCTACCTGTCATCCTTTTCCTACCTATCATCCTTCTCCTACCTGTCATCTTGCTCCTACCGGTCGTCCTGCTCCTACCGGTCGTCCTGGCCGTACCTGTCATCCTGGCCCTACCTGTCGTCCTGGCACATGTCCAGGTTTAGCCTCTCCAGGGGGGTGACGCGGTGGCCAGGGACCCCCTCGTCATCTGCAGTGATGTCCGAGCTCTCCAAGTGGCTCCAGCGTGCGTATCTCTTATCCTGACCCCCTGTACTCCCAGTCAAAACCCCAGCCCCAGACCCCCTGGAGCACCCCACTGTAGCCCCAGCAGGTCCCACCCCAGCAGGGCACACAGCCGTCATCCTACCCAGGATGCTTAGGATAGGGGGGGCTTAGCTCATGGCTGGAAGGGGTTCTGGTGCAAGGCACCACCTATGGATGAAAACACAGAGAATAACTTGTTGTGTTGTTGAGGGAAAAACCGAGAGCCCTGCTCAATTCATCCTGTCAAACCCATTATCTACGCTGCAAAATGCAAATTTCTCGTATTGTATTCACGATCGCACCAAAAACATGTTAAATGTGGGAATCTCACCTTTATACATAGGGTAGGCCTTTTCCAAGTCAGCTATGAATACCAGGCCTGGTTCCTAGTTTTTTCTATTGTTTTCAGTTCTTGTCTGGAAACATGGCAAGCGGTACCAGAGTGCCAATTCTGGGACTGCTGAACAGTTAGTCAAGTGGCTACACAGACTATTTGCATTGATCCCCTTTTTCTGCACTGACTCTTGCACTGGCTCTATGCACACTCACCAGACTCTACCCACACAAACTACACTGACACTCCAACACATACATACAGTGGGGAGAAGAAGTATTTGATACACTGCCGATTTTGCAGGTTTTCCTACTTACAAAGCATGTAGAGGTCTGTAATTTTTATCATAGGTACACTTCAACTGTGAGAGACGGAATCTAAAACAAAAATCCAGAAAATCACATTATATGATTTTTAAGTAATTAATTAGAATTTTATTGCATGACATAAGTATTTGATACATTAGAAAAGCAGAACTTAATATTTGGTACAGAAACCTTTGTTTGCAATTACAGAGATCTTACGTTTCCTGTAGTTCTTGACCAGGTTTGCACACACTGCAGCAGAGATTTTGGCCCACTCCTCCATACAGACCTTCTCCAGATCCTTCAGGTTTCGGGGCTGTCGCTGTGCAATACGGACTTTCAGCTCCCTCCAAAGATTTTCTATTGAGTTCAGGTCTGGAGACTGGCTAGGCAACTCCAGGACCTTGAGATGCTTCTTACGGAGCCACTCCTTGGTTGCCCTGGCTGTGTGTTTCGGGTCATTGTCATGCTGGAAGACCCAGCCACGTTTCATCTTCAATGCCCTTGCTGATGGAAGGAGGTTTTCACTCAAAATCTCACAATACATGGCCCCATTCATTCTTTCCTTTACACGGATCAGTCGTCCTGGTCCCTTTGCAGAAAAACAGCCCCAAAGCATGATGTTTCCACCCCCATGCTTCACAGTAGGTATGGTGTTCTTTGGATGCAACTCAGCATTCTTTGTCCTCCAAACACGACGAGTTTTTACCAAAAAGTTATATTTTGGTTTCATCTGACCATATGACATTCTCCCAATCTTCTTCTGGATCATCCAAATGCTCTCTAGCAAACTTCAGACGGGCCTGGACATGTACTGGCTTAAGCAGGGGGACACGTCTGGCACTGCAGGATTTGAGTCCCTGGCGGCGTAGTGTGTTACTGATGGTAGGCTTTGTTACTTTGGTCCCAGCTCTCCGCAGGTCATTCACTAGGTCCCCCCGTGTGGTTCTGGGATTTTTGCTCACCGTTCTTGTGATCATTTTGACCCCACGGGGTGAGATCTTGCGTGGAGCCCCAGATCGAGGGAGATTATCAGTGGTCTTGTATGTCTTCCATTTCCTAATAATTGCTCCCACAGTTGATTTCTTCAAACCAAGCTGCTTACCTATTGCAGATTCAGTCTTCCCAGCCTGGTGCAGGTCTACAATTTTGTTTCTGGTGTCCTTTGACAGCTCTTTGGTCTTGGCCATAGTGGAGTTTGGAGTGTGACTGTTTGAGGTTGTGGACAGGTGTCTTTTATACTGATAACAAGTTCAAACAGGTGCCATTAATACAGGTAACGAGTGGAGGACAGAGGAGCCTCTTAAAGAAGAAGTTACAGGTCTGTGAGAGCCAGAAATCTTGCTTGTTTGTAGGTGACCAAATACTTATTTTCCACCATAATTTGCAAATAAATTCATTAAAAATCCTACAATGTGATTTTCTGGATTTTCTTTTTCTCATTTTGTCTGTCATAGTTGAAGTGTACCTATGATGAAAATTACAGGCCTCTCTCATCTTTTTAAGTGGGAGAACTTGCACAATTGGTGGCTGACTAAATACTTTTTTGCCCCACTGTATGTGTATATATACAGTGTGCATGTATGTATGTATGTACAGTATATTATTTCACTGCTCTAGGGATGTAATATACTATTATGTATTGATTTTTACCTTACTTTTTCTTTATTTCATTTTTAAACGTTTTACTCTTTATGCGATGCGCAATGCAGAGAACACCAGAAGAAGATTATCACAGTGAATTATTCTAATGTTTGTTTATGTGTAAATTAATCCCATAAGGGATGGGTTGCCAATTGGAGATTTGACACGAAAATAAAATGTCATTAATTCAAAAATGTCATTCATTAAAATTTAATTCAGGTACATCTGATTAGCACTAGCTAACAATGCTTTGAAAAACATTTTTTTGATACATGGAGTCACAATATCAATATAATATTGTCCATAATAATATTGTGATATGTAATGGAATCAATTTTTCCCCCATCACTAACTATAACCCCTATAGCCTCTAAATGAGCAGAACTAATGCATCCTGAAGTAATGCAGCCTGATTCTCTCCACCATAGGAGGGGGTTAGTTCCTCTAGCATCAGCCTAAGCACCACACAACCAGACTGGTCGTCTCTAATACAACACTGATGTATCTCAGACATGACCAGCCATACACCTTCACAGACAAACAAACAAAGCGGAATCACTAAGTCAATAGATGAGGGATGCCTGTATATGAAGGTTTTCAGTACAATCCTCGGCATTCACTGTCTTAGTTTGAATTTCGAGGATATACAACTGTCGTACAATTCCGCAGCCATAACCAATCTAAATCTAAATAATAATGATCTTATATAAACAACTCATTATGATGAGTGATATCGCAATACAGGATATCACTTGTTTCTACTGAAGGGGAGCAGTGGAGGTGGAGCATAGCAAATCAAAGTGATTCCCTTTGTGAGCTCTCCCGTCTGCCCAACCTTCAAACACCTCCGTGCCTTCCTGTGTCTCTCTGGTATGAATATCTAGCCATTGATCTGAGGGAGGCTAAAAGGACTCGCCAAGAGAGAAGAGGCCTCCGCTTTTACAGCACAAAGCGAACACTGCTCTGCAAATTAGTCTTTTATGTGAGCGTGAAGACACGGCACATGTGGTGAAAAACATAGGCAGACACGCAAACACACACACACACACACACCCACACACACACACTGAAAATGAGTTGTTTATGCATTTTATTTAGCAGCTAATACATCGGAGAGTACAGATTATATAAAAAGTAAACTCAGTAAATCAATTGGAAATGTTTGTGTTTAGGGTATGGTTGACAACTTCACTTGGTTGCCTGGCGATGGACAGTGAGCATGTTTGTCTCTATTCTGGATTAAGTTATTATATAAAGTCATTATTGCATGGAACTCCGTTCCATATCATATCGCTCAAATAAACAGCAAACCTGGTTTCAAAAAACAGATAAAGCAACACGGCACAACGCCTCTCCCCTTTTGGACCTAGATAGTTTTTGTGTATGTATTGAGATGTAGGCTACGTGTGCCTTTGAAAAACATTCCTCTGTTGAAGACATCCTTTCTGAGCAGAGATCCAAACGTACAGAACTCAACATCAAACTAGATGGCATTAACTCTCAGCTCAGTGCGATTGGGGGCAAGGTGACAACCCTGGAAAATGCCTTGCCTGACATCAACAACAAGATAACCATAAACGCGGGGTACCTGGATGAGGCTCACAGGCAGACGCCATGGAAACAATAGCAAATACAGCATCTGGATGAGAAAACAGAGGACCTTGAAGATAGGAGCGAAGGAATAACTGTGTTCTATTAAACCATTGCTACCAAATTTCTGTGTTATTAAGTCCAAATGATTAGGCCTATATCCTTTGGGGGATGTATTTGTAGGCTGGACTATTGATTTTATTTACTTTATTCCTCGCTCTCTTTTTTCGTGTGGTCTGGACGGGGGCTACATTGTCACTCATTTAATGGAGAGGATGAGACTTTTTTTCTCTCTCTCTCGGGAGACGTTGTGCGTTGCGAACTGTTCCCGTTTTTTGGAACACCGAATTGTGACTGAGTTGTTTGGAATTCGGCTGGGGTGTTCAGAGATTGCTATTTTATGTACACCATTTATTTTTTATTTTATATGATTGCAGCCGTAACTATTATCCAACTATACGCAGAGCTGACTTGCACTAGAGTTTGAATACTGTACGATGACGTTGACTAGTACCTTAAATCTACTGACATGGAACTTCCACGGGCTCGGTCATGCAATTAAATGGAAAAATATAAAATATGCTCTCAAAAAGGAAAAATCTGACATTGCGCTATTTCAAGAGACACACATCTGTGATGCCAAACATGCTAGACTCCGCAGAGCTTGGGTGGGACAGGTGTATTTCTAACCTTTCAAATCTGACAGTAGAGGCACAGCTACACTTAATCATAAGCATGTTCCATTCAAAATTCACAAAAACAAATCTGATCCAGAGGGGGAGATTTACTCAAATAATAAATTACTATCTTAAATATATACGCCCCTAACACAGATACTCCTGCTTTCATGTCGAAAAAGATAACCCTGTGTGTTTCCTTTGGAGTGCTGGCTGAAGATTTTAATTGTACCTTCAACTCAACTCTGGACAAATTATCTCAATTCACCACCACAAACCCTAGATCAGCAAAGATGTTGAACTCTCTTACTAAAGAGATGGGACTGATAGATATCTGGAGAGAGACTAATGGCTTATCTATGGACTATACACACTACTCAAATATCCATAACACCTAGTCTCGTATAGATTACACTTTCATCCCAAACATTTTAATAAATTCTGCCACTTGTACAATTGGACCCATAGCACTTTCAGAACATGCCTTTGTCCACTGTAAAAACAACCAAGGTCAAAGAGCTGGAAATTCAACACCTTCATCTTATCAAACGAAGCATTCCATACATTGGTCACTACATGGATAGACAACTACACACAAGACAACAAAGTTTCTTTGGCCACAATATGCTTCCTCTAAGAAAAAGCAATGGAAGCATCGGTTAGATCTTGAGAGGGAGCTGGAACGATGCAAAAAGTAAATAAACAATCCCCAGACAGCGCCTCCTGGAGTCAACTTAAAGCAGCCAGCCAAACTAAACTTGGACTATGCTCGAGACATAAAATAAAACGTTTTCTTTACGAAACAGAAATACCATAAGTATAGCAGTAGGCCTAGCAGATTGCTTGCATACCGTTTCAAAAAAGAGCAGTCAGAGCGTACAATCATGGGTAATCCAAACAGCAGATGACGAGGTCACATATGATCCAAATAAGATACATTTAACTTTTCATGATTTTTACTGCAAATTCTATACTTCTGAGAGAAAACATACAGATGCAGAACTCCATTCCTTCATAGAGGGAATCTCGCTACCAAAACTATCAGAGACCGACCAAGAAAATCTCAACTCCCCCTCCACACCGAGGAGGTCCTGGAGGCAATTACCTCCATGCCACCTAACAAGTCCCCAGGCCCAGATGGATTCCCCAGAGAGTTCTTTAAAGCTTTTTGGCCCCAGTTTAGCCCTATTGTCATGCCAATGCTGGATGATTTTTGCTAAAACTGAGTTCTCCCAGACTCTATGTACACAGCCCACATTACAGTGTTGCTCAAAAAAGACAAGGACCCTCTATCCTGCTTGTCCTTCCGGCCCATAAGCTTGTTGTATTTCAACTACAAAATAATTACCAAATTGCTTATCAAAAGCCTAAACACTGTTCTTCCCAAAATAATAAAAGCGGACCAAACTGGATTTATTAGAAACAGGTACTCTTTTGATAACATTCACCGTCTTTTGATATTATAGATCAAGTAAACGCACGGAAGACCTCTGTCCTGCTGTCTTCACTGGATGCTGGGAAAGCGTTCGACAGGATGGCGCTAAGCTTTCTGTCCTCAGTCTTAGAGAAGTTCAATATGGGCACAAACTTTATTAAATGGTTTAAGTACCTATATTCTCATCCAAATGCAATGGTGTCTACTAACGGTCTGAACTCTGACAGAAGATAAGTATGCTCGCTGTCCCCCCTGCTCTACTTGTTGGGGGCAGAGCCTTAAGCAGAGTTGAGAGGTTTCTGCAGGCGGCCTTCAGCACAAGATGTCACTCAACGCGGATGATGTCTTGCTCTACATATCCAACCCTGAGAAATCCCTTCCTCCCATTTCAGACACAATTGCTCAGATACATTTTAACAAGTCCATTGTTTGCCCTATCAATCTTCCACTCACCAGCTCTATGAAGACACTCTGTCTGTTCCAATGGAAGACACAGGGGTTTCAATACCTTGGAATTTTTGTAACACCAGATCTGAATTGGCTTTTCAAGAAAAATTATCTCTCACTCCTGGATCAAATCAAGAATGATCTCCGAACCTGGATCTCCCTCCCAATTAGCTTAGTCGGAAAGAATCAATGTTATCATATGAACAACCTGCCTAGATTTAACTATTTATTTCAGATGCTCCCATGCTATCTCCCAGTTTCCTTTTTCAAAACAAACAACCAAAGTATCACCAAATTTATATGGGGCAATAAAAAACCTAGGATCAAGTTCTCCACTCTATCGAAACCTGAATCTAAGGGTGGTCTTGCCATTCCCTGCCTTCAATTGTACTACAGGTCTGCCCAAATCCGCAACATGGATCACAAACAGACAAGATTCAATGTGGTCATCAAAAAGAAAGGAGGACCAAAGCACTCTTCATATATTTAATTAACATGCCTTTATTTGTATGGCATGTTCAATGGAAACAATGTTTAAAACTCTGACGCGTTTCGGCTGCAAGATTCAAAGTAGATTCAGAACCCAATCCTGTGATTCATTGCCCCTATGCTCAATTATATTAATTAATAACTAAAGTGGGAAACATACCCAAAACCTTTGTGATTTACAAAACCCTAGTAGCATGGAAGGACTGTAGGAAATACCTTTGCATTTCCTCCCAGATATGCTCTCACTCGCCTATAGTATGCAACCCAGACTTGCCAAAAGCCCTGAGTGATGCCAATTTTCATCTTTGGCATCCTCTAGGTATCAGGACCTTTTCAGACCTGTTACATCAGAACACAACTACACTGAAATACTCTCAAGAGCTCTGCAGTGAATTCAATGTGCCAAGATACATTTTTTATATATATCTTCAAATTACACACGTAATTTCCTCATTCACTTCCAAGGGGAGGTTTAGAGCTCAGCTGAATGAAGTTGAGACCCTTCATGCTACAGCACAATCCATCAAAGGCAAATTCTCATATATCTACAGACTCCTTTCTGAGAATGTGGGCTACTCCTTTACTCCTTTGAAAGTAATCTGGGAAAAGGACCTTTGTCAGTGATGAGCTATGGGCGGATGTTTGCGACAGGGTATACTGCTCCTCTACTAATATAAAAATGAAAAATTATAATTACACATTTTTGTACAGATTTTATCATACCCCAGTGAGATTCCATAGAATGAATACAGACATTTATCCTGCTTGTAAAAGATGTACCTCTGAAAGTGGAACCTATATGCATGTATTTTGGAGTTGTAGAGCGATTACCAGATTTTGGCAATCTATACATACTGCTGCACAGAAAATACTAGATGTACAGTTTGATATGACCCTGTGTATCTATCTTCATAATGCCCAGCAGGACTTTGTTCTTGATCCTGACAGAGAACATTTGTTTATGACTATCACATACTTGTAATTCCTCTCCTACATTTAAAATGTGGATTGAACAGATTGTTGACTTTATTCCATCTGAAAAGCTCATTTATGACCTCCACAACAGACATCCCAGGTTTGATAGACTCTGGTCTCCACTACTCAACTATATTTCAAATTGGACAGAGTGAATGGGGTGACTAAGGAAATATGTGTGTATATACATGTTGTGTATGGCGCTGTAAAACTAATTATTTGCTCGTTGTCTCAGCTAAAGCTGGACATAGCTAATGTAACAGTATAACTTTAGACCGTCCCCTCGCCCCGACACGGGCGCGAACCAGGGACTCTCTGCACACATCAATAACTGACACCCACGAAGCGTCGTTACCCATCGCTCCACAAAAGCCGCGGCCCTTGCAGAGCAAGGGGAAACCCTACTTAAGTCTCAGAGCAAGTGACGTAACTGATTGAAATGCTAGTAGCGCGTACCCGCTAACTAGCTAGCCATTTCACATCCGTTACACTCACCCCCCTTTCAACCTCCTCCTTTTCCGCAGCAACCAGTGATCCGGGTCAACAGCATCAATGTAACAGTATAACTTTAGACCGTCCCCTCGCCCAGACACGGGCGCGAACCAGGGACTCTCTGCACACATCAATAACTGACACCCACGAAGCGTCGTTACCCATCGCTCCACAAAAGCCGCGGCCCTTGCAGAGCAAGGGGAAACCCTACTTAAGTCTCAGAGCAAGTGACGTAACTGATTGAAATGCTAGTAGCGCGTACCCGCTAACTAGCTAGCCATTTCACATCCGTTACACTAACATGATCACAGATAGTGCTGCAAGTTTGTTTGTTTGTTTGTTTTTTATTTTATCATATTATTTATGTCTGCCACCTCTGGGAATGTGGAATGTGTTTTGTTTGTTGATTGAAAAAACAAGAAAACTGAATCAAACTTTAAATTGAAAATTCAAGATGGAAGGGAGTTCAATGTGATCATGGATCTGTATAATATTGTTCGTTGCCGTGAATTTGGACTTTGAAGAGACCCCTGGTGGCATGTCTGGTGGGGTATGTATGGGTGTCTGAGCTGTAAGTTGTTTGATTATGCAGACACTCTCATAAAAAATAGAAGAGAAGCAGTTTATCTCTTGTCAACCCTCAACCAGGAAATACTGGCCTGCATGTTGTTGATGTTAGTTCTGTATGTGCAGTTAAGGTCAAGGCGTGCTGCTCTGTGTTGAGCCAGGTGCAGCTTTGCTAGGTCTTTATTTGCTGCACTTGACCATATTACCAGACAGTAATCAAGATGGGACAAGACCAGAGCCTGAACAACAAAAACGCAGAACATCTTTTTATAACAGACATAGGCTACCCCTCCCCATCTTCACAACAACTTTGTTGACTTGACCATGATAATTAACCATCTACTGTTATGTAGAGAGAGAGAGAGAGCAGAGCAGAGCACTGTCTAGCTAAATGATGCTACCTTTTTTATGGTACTAACTACATCGGATGAAATCAACACGGCAATAGTTATTCACAAGCCATGTGGAGAGGAGGCTACATGTCAACTCACCAGTCCAATAGCAGCAGACAGTGGCTAAGGATCCTTTAAGGTGGTTAGTGGTGGAGAGCTGGTCCAACCTCTGCTGATCAGGCTCCTAGCATCACATCCTCTTCCTTTATTCTGCAATAACAATGATGATAACCATAACATAAGAATCGATACAGAGCACGTAACACAGATCTGAAGTGCACTGCACTCTACCTACATGTAGGCTACCAGTTGTATGAGAGGATGTCCTTTACTTGAGAGGGACACTGGTACTGCAGCTCACAACGCCAGGTAGCTATGGGGAAATGCTCTTTATGAAAGGGATCCTCCTCTTCCTCTGGGTAAAACTCTCTTCTCCCTCACTTTCTCTTTCTTTTTATCTCTCTCTCTCTCTGAGTTCTCTCTCTCGCTCCCTCTCTCTGCATTCTCTCTCTTGGTCTGCCTGTGTATGTCTGTAATTTTCACTGTCAATTTATCTCTTTCACACACACACACACACATGCACGCACGCACGCACGCACGCACGCACGCACACACACACAAACACACACTAACAGACACACACGCACACACACAGCACTCTGGCCACACAAAGCTCCCCTGTGTGTTAATTGAGACGCAAAGTAGTGGAGAATAAAGAGCTGAGCGGTGAAAGGACAGGGACAACAGGGGCTGTGGGCCTTAGGAACAGACAGACAGGCCTCTCTGGAATCTGTTGGACAAACATTTCACATTTCCAAAAAGGACTGACCCCAATCCCCCTACTGCTATAACCCCTTCTCTTGGGGTTATACACACATACAATGTTCTAATCCCCACCCCTTTGCTCTGAGTCACAGAGTCCCGGCCAAAGCAACATTATATGGGCATTTCTACAGGCCTTGTGAGGTACACGAGGCCTGGGATGTTATCAGTGCTGTTTTTACTGTTTGTCAACAGAACAGACCATCCATAGGCTATGTAAATGTGACCAAGTAAAGACAAATAGCATATACCTGGTATACATATTCAGAAACTAGAGTATTATTACTTTTATTATACTGGTACTGCCAGGCTTGAAGTAAGTCTCAGAAAGTATCCACAAAAATAATAAGGTAAATTCCATCTGAATCAGGACTGTAAAATAAAGCATTACTGACAAATGAACGTAGAGATATAGACTAGACAGACACAAGTGGTCCTCCACACCATCAGAATGACCATATCTCTGTGAACATTCCAGATAAAGAACAGAGGATGTAAACAACAACCCAGCAGACTTGATTAGAACAATCATATGAATCACCTTCAGAGGTTAGAGGAGTTAGGATCAGTTAGGATCAGTTAGGATCAGTTAGGATTTTTGATCAGTTAGGATCAGAAAGACATGGACACTCTTACTGACAGTTGTGGCTGCTTTGCGTGATGTATTTTTGTCTCTACCTTCTTGCCCTTTGTGCTGTTGTCTGTGCCCAATAATGTCTGTACTATGTTTTGTGCTGCTACCATGTTGTGTTGCTACCATGTTGTTGTCATGTTGTGTTGCTACCATGCTGTGTTGTCATGTGTTGCTGCCTTGCTATGTTCTTGTCTTAGGTCTCTCTTTATGTAGTGGTGTGTTGTCTCTCTAGTCGTGATGTGTGTTTTGTCCTATATTTATATATTATTTTTATTTTTAAACCCAGTCCCCGTCGCCGCAGGATGGGGTGTAGAGCTGATCAGAATAAGAATTAACATGAATCAAATCAAATCAAAAACTGACTTGCCTAGTTAAATAAAGGTTAAATAAACATTTTAATAAAATCTCATTTTATTTGTCACGCACTGAATAAAAGTGTAGACCTTACAGGGAAATGGTTACTTACAAGCCCTTAACCAACAATGCTTTAAGAAGTTTTAAGAAAAAAATAAGTTAAATAAAAATAGATAAGTAAAACATTTTAAAATTAAAGTTACAAATAATTAAACATCAGCAGTAAAATAACAATAGCGAGGCTATATACAGGGGGTACCGGTACAGAGTCAATGTGCGGGGGCACCTGTTAGTCAAGGTAATTGAGGTAATATGTACATGTAGGTAGAGATAAAGTGACTATACATAGATAATAAACAGAGAATAGCAGCAGCGTAAAAGAGGGGTCTGGGTAGCCCTTTGATTAGCTGTTCAGGAGTCTTGTGGCTTGGGGGTAGAAGCTGTTAAGAAGCCTTTTCGACCTAGACTTGACGCTCCGGTATCGCTTGCTGTGCGGTAGCAGAGAGAACAGTCTATGACTAGGGTGGCTGGAGTCTTTAACAAGTTTTAGGTCCTTCTTCTGACACCGCCTGGTATAGAAGTCCACGGATGGCAGGAGGCTTGGCCACAGTGATGTACTGGGCCGTACGCACTACCCTCTGTAGTGCCTTGCGGTCGGAGGCCGAGCAGTTGCCATAGCAGGCAGTGATGCAACCAGTCAGGATGCTCTCAATGGTGCAGCTGTAAAACCTTTTGAGGATCTGAGGACCCATGCCAAATCTTTTCAGTCCCCTGAATAGGCTTTGTCGTGCCATCTTCACAACTGTCTTAGTGTGTTTGGACCACGATAGTTTGTTGGTGATGTGGACACCAAGGAACTTGAAGCTCTCAACCTGCTCCACTGTAGCCCCATCAATGAGAATGGGGGTGTGCTCGGTCCTCCTTTTCCTGTAGTCCACAATCATCTCCTTTGTCTTGATCACGTTGAGGGAGAGGTTGTACTCCCGGGTGGCGCAGTGGTCTAGGGCACTGCATCGCAGTGCTAGCTGCGCCACCAGAGTCTCTGGGTTCGCGCCCAGGCTGGGCTGGGTTCGCGCCCAGGCACTGTTGCAGCCGGCCGCAACCGGGAGGTCCGTGGGGCGACGCACAATTGGCATAGCGTCGTCCGGGTTAGGGAGAGTTTGGCCGGTAGGGATATCCTTGTCTCAGTATGTAAAATGTAATAAAAATGTATGCACTCTACTGTAAGTTGCTCTGGATAAGGGCGTCTGCTAAATGACTAAAATGTAATTTTTTTTTGTTGTTCTGGCACCACACGACCAGGTCTCTGACCTCCTCCCTATAGGCTGTCTCATCGTTATTTGTGATCAGGCCTACCACTGTTGTGTCATTGGCAAAATTGATGATGGTGTTGGAGTCATGCAGTCATGAGTGAACAGGGAGTACAGGAGGTGGACTGAGCACGCACCCCTGAGGGTCTCCAGTGTTGAGGATCAGTGTGGCAAATGTGTTGCTACCCTCACCACCTGAGGGCAGGTTGTCAGGAAGTCCAGGATCCAGTTGCAGAGGGAGGTGTTTAGTCCCCGGGTCCTTAGCTTAGTAATGAGGTTTGAGGGCACTATGGTGTTGAACGCTGAGCTGTATTCAATGAATAGCAGTGAGAGCGTGGTACGCGTCTTTGTGTGTGGAGTAAAGGTTGTCTGTAGTGAGCCCCTTGAGAGACCACTGCTGACCAAGAGGAAGTACGTCTGGAAACAGATCAAAGAGAATCTTCCTTTGACACTAGATCTGAATAGATCTACATTCTAGTATAATGTATGTTTCACAAACTCCTGTCATGAACTCGGATACCTGCTGCGCCTCAAACGGATGTTTCGGCTTGTTGTTTACAAAGTGTTATTTTGTTTTAATTTTGTGACAGGAGTGTTTGTGTCAACACCTGCTACCAACTAGTCAGCTAACTAGCTATGAGGTGGCTATCCTTAGCAAGTAAATTTCAATTTTGCGTAAATTTATGGGGAAAACACAAATTTGAACTTTTTTGTTCTCAACTCCTGTGACTGAACGCAGCTCGGGCCTGATGGATGTATCCCCGCCTTGTCATCTATCCCTATCCGAATGGCCTGTGCTACCTAGGACTTGCCTGCCAAGGAAGTCATCTCTTCTGCTTCTCCTCCTCCATCTTGTAGTAGAGTAGATGGAGAACAGCAAGAGGATTGTTCCAATCAGTGCAGGTCCCGTGTCACAAGTCGTGGAAACCGAAGGCTGCTAAGCAGACTGGAGTGTCTGTGAGAGGTTAGAAGCAGATTAACATAAGGAATAGCTTCGCCACACTGGTGCCTGATCTCCCTGCTCCTTCATCGCTGGGATTGCCTGTGTCCGGAACAGCTGTGCTGACTCCAGCAGCGAATTCGTTGTCTAGTTTGGCTCCTTTCCCTCTCTCTGGATCTGATGGGCACTGCCTGCTGTAGGAGCAGCGGGCGTATGCTGTCCTTCTTCTCGTTGGCCCGTGAAGGGTTCAACCAATTGTGTCAGGGATAGAAATGGGCGGATTTCTCCATTCTGTTCTCCGGCCATTGTATTGGGCAGTTCAATGGTGAGAAAAGCCTCAGTCACTGGAGCAAAAACGTTGTGCTATCCAGGAGCACGAGTACAGGATATCAATAAGCTGCTCCCAAACATTTTAGACCTGCAAAAGGAAATTGAGTCTATCATAGTTCATGTGTAGAGGGACAATTTAATTGAATTTGCAGACGTGTTGCTGTGCGTTTTGTTGCTGTGCGTTTTGTTGCCAACTTTACTTTGCTAGCTTTGCTTTGCTAGCTGACAACTTTACGTTTTTTTTCTTCTTTTTAATTACCGTTTATATTTTTAGTTTTTCCATCACAACTTTTTTTCTCTCATTCAACTTTTTCACTCCGGACGCTTTATCTGGACATGGTTCGTCAGCACCTTCAACAGCCGAAGCTAAGTAGTAACATTAACATGATGTCTTCTAATTGCATTCGCTGTACTCATAATATACAGGAGAATGATCGCCTTACGGCGACGATAGCTGTGCTGCAAGCCCAGCTTCAGACGCAATCGTTAGGCAAGGGTATTTCAGTGTAGGAAAGGAAGAAACAGCGTCTGTGCCACCAGACCTGAGCCCTAGGACCATACGTCAGGACTACCAGGCATGATGACTCCTTGCTGTCCCCAGTCCACCTGGCCTTGCTGCTATTCCAGTTTCAACTGTTCTGCCTGTGGTTATGGAACCGCCACCTGTCCCAGACCTGCTATTTTCAACTCTTAATGATCGGCTATGAAAAGCCAACTGAAAATTATTCATGATTATTATTTGACCATGCTTGTCACTTATGAATATTTTGAACATCTTGGCATAGTTCTGTTATAATCTCCACCCGGCACAGCCAGAAGAGGACTGGCCACCCCTCATAGCCTGGTTCCTCTCTAGGTTTCTTCCTAGGTTTTGGCCTTTCTAGGGAGTTTTTCCTAGCCACCGTGCTTCTACACCTGCATTGCTTGCTGTTTGGGGTTTTAGGCTGGGTTTCTGTACAGCACTTCGAGATATTAGCTGATGTACGAAGGGCTATATAAAATAAACTTGATTGATTGATTGATGTGGAATTCAATGACATTATGAAGGGCAGCTCAGAACAGCTAAAGATGGATTTTAAAGAACTGATTGGGTCTCTGCTTGACACCAACAAACGTGGCATTGAGTGTTTCATCAGACTTTTATCCCTCCATAACTGACTACAAGACTATTGCAGCTCTATGGGTGTAACATTTATTGACACTTTTGATATACCTTCTGGAAACAAAGCTTGTTTTATAAGGAGGATGGGATCCACCCAAAACATTTGGGTTCCTGTATCCTTTCAAAGCATTATAAGGCTGAGTTTATGAAGCCATTATGAAGCCCAGCTCAGTTAATCCTTACCATTGTGTCGCTGAGTTTTATAATGCTTCAGCAAATGTACATTATCCCAGGGGCGTTAAAAGACACAACATAAGTAACCTAATTTATGTCCCTCTAACTGCCCTGAATGCCTCTGCTGATCCTACAGCTATTGTACACAGTAATCATGTGCCTATGAACCAGAGTTATACTGTTAGCACTGAGGCGGTGTGCCTTAGTAGGAAGTCCACTGTGTGCAGCTCACCCCGCACTAACATAAAAAACATGAGAGTATCTACTTCTGCTAAGCTTCCCAGGAAAGCAATGAATACAATCAAGCATCCCAGAAAAGTGCTAAATATAGCCCACGTTAACATATGTATCTTAAGAAACTAGGTTCATACAATTAATTATTTATTTGTAACAGATGACATTAATATTCTGAAAATCTCTGAAACTCACTTAGATAATACTTTTGATAATACAGTAGTATCAATACATGGTTATAACATCTACAGAAAAGTCAGAAATGCCAAAGGTGGAGGTGTTATCGTTTATATTCAGAACCACATTCCTGTAAAGCTTAGAGAGGATCTCATGTTAAATACTGTTGAACTAATATAGCTACAGGTTCATCTGCCTCACCTAAAGCCCATTCTGGTGGGATGCTGCTATAGACCACCAAGTGCTAACAGTCAGTATCTGGATAACACGTGTGAAATGCTTGATGATAATGTATGTGATATCAACAGAGAGGTATATTTCCTGGGTGATTTAAATAGCGACAGGATTTCATCAAGCTGCCCACTCAAGAAAAAGCTTTAAACTGTAACTAGTGCTTGCAATCTGGTTCAGGTTATCAGTCATTCTACCAGGGTAGTTACAAACAGCCAAAGAATTAAATTATCAACATGTATTGATCATATCTTTACTAACGCTTCAGAAATTTGCTTGAAAGCAGTATCCAAATCCATCGGATGTAGTGATTACAATATAGTGGCCATATCTAGGAAAACCAAAGTTCCAAAGGCTGGGCCAAATATAGTGTATAAGAGGTCATACAAAAGGTTTTGTAATGATTCCTATGTTGTTGATGTAAATAATATTTGTTGGTTTGTGATGTGTAATGAGGCGCAACCAGATGCTGCACTTGACACATTTATGAAATTGTTTATTCCAGTTACTAGTAAGCAAGCACCCATTAAGAAAATTATTGTAAAACTGTTAAATCCCTGTAGATTGATGAGGAATTGAAAAATATTATGGTTGAGAGGGATGAGGCAAAAGGAATGGCAAATAAGTCTGGCTGCACAACCGATTGGCAAACGTACTGCAAATTGAGAAATCATGTGACTAAACTGAATAAAAAGAAGAATAACTATACTATGAAACAAATATAAATAAAGAATGATAATAAAAGGCTTTGGAGCACCTTAAATGACATTTTGGGCAAAAAGGCAAACTCAGCTCCATCGTTCATTGAATCAGAAGGATCATTCATTACAAAACCCACTGATATTGCCAACTACTTTAATGATTTTTTCATTGGCAAGATAAGTAAACTTAGGCATGACATGCCAGCAACAAACGCTGGCACTACACATCCAAGTATAATTTATTAAATTATGAAAGACAAGCATTGTAATTTTGGATTTCGTGAAGTTATTGTGGAAGAAGTGAAAAACAAATAATAGCGGACAACATAATTCCGCTACCCAAGAATAGTAAAGCCCCCTTTACTGGCTCAAATAGCTGATCAATCAGCCTGTTACCAACCCTTAGAAAATGTTTGGGAAAAATTGTGTTTAACCAGATACAATGCTGTTTTACTGTGAACAAGTTGACAACAGACTTTCAGCACACTTATAGGAAAGGGCATTCAACAAGCACGGCACTTCCACAAATTACTGATGATTGGCTGAGAGAAATGGATGATAAGAAGATTGTGGGAGCTGTTTTGTTAGACTTCAGTACGGCTTTTGACATTATCAATCATAGTCTGCTGATGGAAAAACGTATGTGTTATGGCTTTACACACCCTGCTATATTGTTATTAAAGTGTTACCTGTCCAACAGGACACAGAGGGTGTTCTTTAATAGAAGTCTCGCCAACATAATCCAAGTAGAATAAGGAATTCCCCAGGGCAGCGGTCTAGGCCACTTATTTAACTTATTTAAGTTGAGGTGACTAAACTGCTTGGAGTAACCCTGGATTGTAAACTGTCATGGACAAAACATGTTGATACAACAGTAGCTAAGATGGGGAGAAGTCTGTCCATATTAAAGTGCTCCTCTGCCTTTTAAACAACACTATCAACAAGGCAGGGGTCCCAAAGGCTCTAGTTTTGTCACACTTGGACTACTGTTCAGCCCTGTGGTCAGGTGCCACAAAGAGGGACCTCAGAAAATTACGATTGGCTCAGAACAGGGCAGCAGGGCTGGCACTTAAATGTACATGGAGAGCTAACATAAATAAAATGCATATAAATCTCGCATGGCTCAAAGTGGAGGAGAGATTGACTTCATCTATACTTGTTTTGTAGGAAGTGTTGACATGCTGAATGCATCGAGGTGTCTGTTTAAACAACTAGCACACAGCTCAGACACCTGTGCATACCCCACAAGACATGCCAGGGTCTCTTCGCAATCCCCAAGTCAAGAACAGTCTATGGGAGGCACACAGTATTACATAGAGCCATGGCTACATGGAACTCTATTCCACATCAGGTAACTGATGCAAGCAGTAGAATCAGATTTTTTAAAACGGATACAAATACACCTTATTTAAGGAACGGCGTTCAGTTGTAAATCATGCAGCACGTTAAATCAAGATCGCAGATCTTAGAGTAACAACAAATGTCGGTACATAGAAGTGTCTTATATCGGCTGAAAGCTTAAATTCTTGTTAATATAACTGCACTGTCCAATTTACAGTAGCTATTACTGCGAAAAAATGCCATGCTATTGTTTGAGGAGAGCTCCTAACAACAAAACATTTTTCAACGCGATAGGTTTGATAAAATCACCTCTGAAGATGAAATGTGTACTTACATTCTGAAATCTTGCTCTGATTTATAATCCAAAGAGTCCCAGAGATAACATGAAGTGTCGTTTTGTTAGATAAAATCATTTTTCATATCCTAAAAAGGTCCATATAGCACGTGAGATCGATTTTGTATTTCCACTCGTTCAATTTGCAAAGAAAGGAATCTGTGAAAATCTCACCCTAAACGTTATTTGAATGAGTCAAATCACATCCGTATGTATTCCTCAGAGATCCTAGAAGGTAACAAGACTTCACTTTCATTAGGTTTGTAGTATATCCTATAAGACAACATATTTGGTCAGAGAGCGACGCCTTCATGGCACGCCGATGACGCGGGCAGCCATCCTTTGAAGGGCTGTATCTTTGTCAAATAAGCACTAATTGGGGTCAAACAAAGCTAGCTAGATAGCCAATGAGCTGGGCTTTACAGGAGTATCCGGAAACCCTGTCTCAAAATGTAGGCGCAAACCTTTTGCGACAGCATGCCTTTTCCTTTTGGACACAACGTATACGAATATTCAGAGTTATGAAGTTATGAAAACTGGGTTTTTTGCAAATGTTGAACTTATAATATGGCTACTAATACTTGGAAAGCTAATTCAAAGTCCAAGTATACGGATTTGACGATATTCTTGCAGAAAAATGTAATATGAATGCGAATGTCTCATTCACGATTTTCCCAAATGTACCTGGGGACTTGACACTAAACGTCTTGCTGTTCAGTCATTTTTTATGTTATCTATCTAACACTTTGCACATACACTGCTGTCATCTTGTGGACACTATCGGAATTACAACCAGAGTGATGGCTATAAATATGACCTTTCTCTTGCATTTCAAAGATGGAGGTAGAAAAAGACAGGTTGGTTTTTTCTTTGTATTTTCTTCTACCAGATCTATTGTGTTATATTCTCCTACATTCATTTCACATTTCCACAAACTTCAAAGTGTGTCCTTTCAAATGGTACCAAGAACATGCATATCCTTGCTTCAGGGCCTGAGCTACAGGCAGTTAGATTTGGGTATGTCATTTAGGCAAGAATCGAAAAAAAGGGGGCTATCCCTAATTCGGATTTTTGGAACAGCAGGTACTGCGAAGACACACACACATAGCTAATTTTCGCCCAACATCGGACACCCCTAACTTCAGACACTCTCTAGCGGTTAGCGGATTAAATCACCTCGAGTTCAACATTTAAATGGACTAGCAAGCTGACCCTCAATTTTTATTGCAAAATTAGGTTTTGAGAGTTTTCAAAAAAGTTAGATATATACACATTTTGTGGGACACGCTCTATATTGTAATATTCGACTGTGCGACAGACCACACATCATTTAATATCCAACTTTTTACCTCTGAAATATAAGATTTCAGGCAAGTATTTTTTTTTTTACCAGAAGACGAGCCAACTAGTCAACTATCTAGTAAACACCTCGGATACGAGGTTGGTGCCTCCTTTTTTAACATAATTAGACGGATATATCTTGTAATTGAACAAAATAGTAAGGTGGCCAATAACTTGGGACCGTATGCCGATAATACGGGACTTATGTTTTTTGCTAAACCACTTATCAAAAAGCTGATAGTAGTAGTATTTCCACTGAAATGTCAAACATGCTAATTATGAACCCATTAGCTAACATTTTAACGACACCAATAATCACAAAACATTGATGGCTTCGTCACAAGTTAACACTGTTGAAGGTAATATATTTCTTAAACAAATCAAATCAAATTGTAGTTGTCACATGCGCCGAATACAACAGGTATAGATAGACCTTACAGTGAAATGCTTATTTACAAGCCCTTAATCAACAATGTAGTTGAATATGCCGAATATGCCGATAATACGGGGTGCAGCGCTACACATGATAAGACACTCACTATTCACACACATATACATAAATGTTGTATTGTAAATATGTGATAGTGGAGTAGTGGCCTAAAGGAACATTCTAAATGTATTGGGTAAAGTTTTATGAATTGTAATGTCATGTAATATTTGAAGATGTATATAACTGCCTTAATGTTGGAAGAGTAGCTGCTAAAAGAAATCATTAATAAATACAAAAACAAATGTTCTTTCAGTGTTTCCCAAATATACATTTAGTAGCTTAACTCTGCTACCACTGCTGGAAAGAAACTCCTAGGGGAAACACTGGTTTTGTGCTCTGTTCGTGATGGAAGAGACAGAAAAATTGAGACATCAAGTCTGTTATTCTGGCCTACATGTGTACACACACACACACACACACACACACACACACACACACACACACACACACACACACACACACACACACACACACACACACACACACACACACACACACACACATATATCCCCAGGGCGCCGAATAAGTTACCATGACGCTGTACACATGGAGAGAGGTGTTTTCACACCGCTGTAATTACTCCGGGGAGCACACACATGCCAAATAAAATCACTTGGACGAGATATCACTAGTGACACATTCATTGTAATTCAAGTAAGTCCAATAATCAGTATCCTATCCATGATGCATCATCAAAGCATAAGTGGTAGGTAGTGAATTCCAGCCAGGGCAATGAAAACAGATTAAAGAAGATGATATTCTACATTACATTTAGCATACACATGTTCTATTCAACTCTATGGTCTCTACCTCATCATGAATCTATTTGGGGCATCTTATTGAATAAATGCAATGATCTACAAAATAGAGAAAAAGAAAAAGGATTAAGAAGTTATAAAGTGCCTTGATTTCATAGTGCTTTGCGTATGGATAAAAGATGAATCCAGGACGAAGCCGAAGTTTGGCCCATTACGTTCTTTGAACAGTGACAAGAGCCATTTCCGCTGCATTGTGTCTCCTCTATTATCTAATCTGAACACTTTAAAGCAGCTTTTATCCAAGACATGTCAGAGAAATGTTTAATGTGCTACGACTGATGAAGCATCAAAGGCAAAGGAAACAGCTGACAGTTTGCCTAACAGACACACAACAGTACACGCAGTCTGCTGGACCATTTCCCTCTACGTCACACAACAGTATAGGCTACCTACGTTTTAGTGTTTATAGTAGTCCTATTCACCGCAGTGGTTATGTATTTATAATGGGGTGGATCAGAAGCATCTTTTTAACCCCCAGACCAAACAACTAAGCTTTAGCTCAGGATGAAGAAGGCATTCTTAGATTTCTCAGACAACCCATGTTTGCTACCAGGGCAGTTGCACATTTTTGTTCACAAATCAGGTATAAAGACCACACAAATAATTTACCCCATCCTCATTCCTGATTCCACATTAGGTAGGTTTGAATCAAATATCCCCTTCATCATATTTTACACACACAGTCTCCCTCCACATTAGAGCATCAGTCTAATCAGTAATGCTCAGTTAATCTTCGTTATCTAAGGCACAGTGTGCCTCAAGTCAATGCTATTACATAGGCCTAACTTCTGGCTTTTGCTAAATTCCCAGTAGTGTATAAGCAACCAACCAGCCAGAAGCGGTGTCATCTAGACATAAGCATCGTGAGAATGCATTCCCCAGAATATTGCTATTCAATTTACGTAGGCTACATAAGCCTGTTGGACAACCTGTCATCTATGCACTTGCATAAGACACAACGAAACACCCATATCCCCTTACCTTTCTGACTGGACTACATGCAGACGGCGATTCAACGAGCGTATGGGCAAAATCGCCGAAATAATTAATTTCGGAGGACACCTCTTTTCCCCTGTAGCGTTGTCACAGATGACTATTGCCACTTCGCTTCCCCACCAGCCAGCTCGCAACATAGGAATCCCAATGAGTGACAGTTTCTGTTAAGAATTAGGTACGGCATGGGGTGTTACCTGTGCTCTCTTTAACCAATGGGAACTGTGCATAAAACACGATCGAGGAACATGAGTTGTCACTTGTTACCACAGCCACAAAGTCAAAATGGTCTAAATCCCAACAATTCATGAAAACAAAATTCATGAAATTCATGTAAATGTGCTTTTTTGGTCTTAATTAAAGGTTAGGGTTAGGAATAAGGTTAGCAGTGTGGTTAATGTTAGGGTTAAGGTTAGAGTTAGGTTTAAAATCTGATTTCAAGAAAATAAATTGTTGAAATAGGCGGGGTTTAGGCATTTGTGGTTGCAGTAACAAGTGATGACCAGGAAGCCTGCTGTAATGCAAGCTCATGGATAAATTAAGCACCACGGGAGCTCTCCATGGTACTACAGAACTTGCCCAAAGGAGCTAAAGTGTGATGGTAGGCTATAGATAGGTATTCACCACCAGGTTGGTTAGGCTACCATATCATAACACTTGTCTTTGCATTATTATTCACTATTATCTAATGTATGGCTTTTTGTTTTTCACCCCAATTTTTTTTCTCAAATAAAAAATATTGCAATTAAACTGTGTAAGGCCTCTCTCCTAGTTGTTTCATGTATCTGTTGGCAACCTGTCTGACAGAAGTGATTAGCTGAAAACAAACACACATATTGTAAACACTATTTAAGCAAATTCTCTTTGGTGTAACGCTTGTGGGTTAGTTGTTCTTAAACGAAAACATATGTCAAATCAAATTGTATTAGTTACATGTGCCGGATACAACAGTTGTAGACCTTACAGTGAAATGCTTACTTACGAGCCCATAACCAACAATTCAGTTTAAAAAATATATAGATAAGAATAAGAGATAAAAGTAACAAGTAATTAAAGAGCAGCAGTAAAATAACTATAGGGAGACTATATACAGGGGGGTACCGATACAGAGTCAATGTGCGGGGGCACATTGAGGTAGTATGTACATGTAGGTAGAGTTATTAAAGTGAGTATGCGTAGATGACATCAGAGAGTAGCAGTGGTGTGGGGGGGGCACTGCAAATAGTCTGGGTAGCCATTTGACTAGATGTTCAGGAGTCTTATGGCTTGGGGGTAGAAGCCTCTTATTTAGAAGCCTCTTGGACCTAGACTTGGCGCTCCGGTACTGGTTGCCGTGCGGTAGCAAAGAGAACAGTCTATGACTAGGGTGGCTGGAGTCTTTGACAAATTTTTGGGCCTTCCTCTGACATCGCCTGGTATAGAGGCCCTGGATGGCAGGAAGCTTGGCCCCAGTGATGTACTGGGCCATTCCTAATACCCTCTGTAGTGTCTTGCGGTCAAAGGCCGAGCAGTTGCCATACCAGGCAGTGATGCAACTAGTTAGGATGCTCTTGATGGTGCAGCTGCAGAACCTTTTGAGGATCTGAGGACCCATGCCAAATCTTTTCTGTCTCCTGCGGGGCAATAGATTTTGTCGTGCCCTCTTCACATTGCTTCATTGCTATGGATAAATAATTAATAGTTTTGTTGTAACAAACGGAGGATATTAAATCAGAAAGAGCAGCAGTGCCTTAACTTTATTAGATAGGCAATCATCAGTGCTTGACTTGGGCACCTCAAATGTTCTTCTGCTTGAGTTCCAACACCTCTTATAAAATATTAGCTTTATAATATTGCTGGGTTCTGGGACCTAAAAATAATTCCTGTCGGTACCCAAAATGAATAGCCTAATGGCATCTATATCAGTCCACTATATCAAGCACGGGATATATCATGTTTGGTTTCACTGCTGAGGGGATATGGTGTGTCTTTTAAGTGTTTGGTTTCACTGCTGAGGGGATATGGTGTGTCTTTTAAGTGTTTGGTTTCACTGCTGAGGGGATATGGTGTGTCTTTTAAGTGTTTGGTTTCACTGCTGAGGGGATATGGTGTGTCTTTTAAGTGTTTGGTTTCACTGCTGAGGGGATATGGTGTGTCTTTTAAGTGTTTGGTTTCACTGCTGAGGGGATATGGTGTGTCTTTTAAGTGTTTGGTTTCACTGCTGAGGGGATATGGTGTGTCTTTTAAGTGTTTGGACCGCAGCCCATGAGTTGTTTCTAACCATGTGACCTGACCAGGAAAAACATGTGACTCCAACTAGAGTTTTACTGACTGTGTGGTCAGGAAAAATGACTGGTTTAACCTATAGGCATATACAGATGTAGGTTCTTAATTTGAGAACAAAGTGTTTGGAGGGGACAGAGTTTTTGACACCATTATCACTGCTGTTGATATGGACAACTCAGCCCTGCTTGGGCTGGGGCGGGAGCAGTTGGAGGATCCCATCTCTGACAGCAAAAAGATAACCAGCATTATGAAAACCATAACATCATCACTGGCAAGAAACAATGCATATCTGGCTATCCAGGTGACACCTCAGCCATACTCTACCACAGTAGAGCAGATAGGAAGCGTTGACCTTTCTGTAGAGAGCAGCTCCAGCTCCCTTAGCTGTGCAGCAGAGGCAGCAGTGGACCTGCCAATATTCCCAGACATGGAGGACTTCATCGCAGTGCAGGCTAAACCTAGATAGGTATGGGGTGAAGGCCCCAGGATCCAGCAGACAGAGCGGATTAGAGAAGGACAGCTCCAGTGTCATGAATCAAGAGACTTTACGCAAGATCATTAGAAAGATCCTAATCCTAATTTTCAGCTCGAAGTTCCCCAGCCATATTCTGGTCTCGGTAACAATCTTTGATCAGTTGCTGCAGCATCTGGCCACATACAAGGAACTTACAGTCATCAGCTTTCATCAAGAAAGCAAAGTTTTCAGAGGGGAGAAAGTCCTGGGTGCCATAGTGATCGCTGTGTATAAAGACATCTCAGCCCTGCTGGATGTAGGGCTATCACAGCTGGAGGCTCCCATCACTGACAGCCAGAGCACAGCTTGCACCATCAAGGCTGTGACGTCATCGCTGGCAAGAAACGTAGCCTCTCTGGCTAGCCAGGCGACAGCAGTCCAGAAAGGGAACGAGAGCACGATGGCTCGGGAGACCAGCTCCTGGTGCACTGGAGAAATTGCAGAGGGCACCAGTACAGAGCCAAATGACACCCATTAAGATGTTTCATATTTTATAGATACATACAGTTGAAGTCAGAAGTTTACATACACCTTAGCCAAATACATATAAACTCAGTTTTTCACAATTCCTGACATTTAATCCAAGTACAAATTCTGTGCCTTAGGTCAGTTAGGATCACCACTTTATTTTAAGAATGTGAAATGTCAGAATAATAGTAGAGATAATTATTTATTTATTTTTCTTCTGAATAATCTCAGACTGGCCAATAAAAATAAAAGATTAAGATGGGAAAAAAAGCACAGACACTGGACAAAGATATGGCTTTTTCTTTGCAACTCTGCCTAGAAGGCCAGCATCCCGGAGTCGCCTCTTCACTGTTGATGTTGAGACTGGTGTTTTGCGGGTACTATTTAATGAAGCTGCCAGTTGAGGACTTGTGATGTGTCTGTTTCTCAAACTAGACACTCTAATGTACTTGTCCTCTTGCTCAGTTGTGCACCGGGGCCTCCAACTCCTCTTTCTATTCTGGTTAGAGACAGTTTGCGCTGTTCTGTGAAGGGAGTAGTACACAGCGTTGTACGAGATCTTCAGTTTCTTGGCAATTTCTCGCATGGAATAGCCTTAATTTCTCATAACAATAATAGCATGACGAGTTTCAGAAGAGAGGTCTTCGTTTCTGGCCATTTTGAGCCTGTAATCGAACCCACCTATGTAGATATTCCATTAAAACTCAGCCTTTTCCAGCTACAATAGTCATTTACAACATTAACAATGTCTACACTGTATTTCTGATCAATTTGATGTTATTTTAATGGACAAAAAAAATTGCTTTTCTTTAAAAAACAAGGACATTTCTAAATGACCCCAAACTTTTGAATGGTAGTGTATATTGACTGATATATACCGGCTGATATATCACATCCATATTTATGTAAGTACTGTATATTTAAGAGAGAAGCATTTTATTTCCTTTGTATTGATATACAAATCCATTACAGACAAGCACCGGAGACTAAATAATGTTGATTTACTTGCATCTTTATTGATTCAGTTTGATTTAGCCAGGAAAGACTTTGTCAAGCCGTTACAGTAACATAAATATAAAAAAATGTAAATAACAATTCGCTCTCTAAAACAATATATTAATTACACTGATATCAACAACATTAAAAGTCAACAAACAATGGCTTTGGAGATGGTTGATGTGGTTGTAACATGTAGTAGAGTCATATAGCATTAATGTATACAGTAAAAAACATTAAAGAAAAGCTTGTAACACTCTGCCGATTCACAACAATAATAACGATGATAATAGTCACAATTAACTTTAAAAAAATATTCACACGTAGTGTCTTACTATCTTGGTATGCTGGAATAAACATGTCCACAATCTGTCTGACCTCCTCAGCAGGACATAGTGCAGTAGATCTGAACCATATCTAAGGAAGGCAATGTCTTTCTTTACCTGGCTCTCTAACTCTTTGAGCTGCATCCCACTTTGAAAACGTGCACCCAGCCTTGCTGATTTAAAAGGTCTGGACACAGTGCTCTCACTCGTCTATCTTTACATGTGAAGGCAGTTTCACCTCTGTCCTTTCTCTTTATGCTCACTATTGTCTCTTTCTCATCCCACTTTTGGTCATAAAAGCATTATCTGAAAGTATAAATAACAACAATATCAGAGTAAAGCCAGGGTGCTGCCATGTCTCTTTCCCAGACCATGGAATGAAGTCATTTTCAAGTCATTTTCTCTGCTGGTGGGGAGCCCTGACAAGCTCCCCAAAACATAGCGATACAACATATCCGCCGATATACTGTTTTACATCAGGGAAATGAAAAAATGTAATTTTTCCACACTGAATTCTCATAAATAGCCATCCAAAACGGTCTAATAACTATGCTTCAAATGTTGATTTCATACATTGTGACAATAATGACACATCATGAGAATGGCTGCAAGTGTACAGATATGCATTAGATTCCCTTTTCTTTCACACTATTTCTTGAATATCGGTTATCGTTGGAGTTATCGGACGATACCAATATAGTGTTAAAAGGCCACTATTGGCAGATAATATCAGTGAACCTATATAATCGGTTGGGCTCCAGCCCTGACACAACTTAATGCTGACCCCTTGTGTTCATCTTTAGGCACCGCAGACGGTTTGCAGTGTCTTAGAGCCAGGCTCTCCAATTACCCCACACTAAGAACCATTCAGAGTCAACTACCTTTAATCTCAAGCCATTTGAGGAAATTTTCTGAAATGGAACCAACCAACTACCAATGAACTTTACCGCTATTTTCCTCATTTCCTCATATTAAAAAACACTTGTGAGTCTTCATCCCCAATTTTAACCACTGTCTCCAAACCATCCCGTCACACACCTTCTGAGAGTAACATCACCCCAGAAATGCAAAAGACAAGCACATTCTCCAAAACATCACTCCTGATTATCATCTAAAATCTTCTTAAATATGATTTTGCTATCCCCCGACCTCATGTCTCATTACCATAGATATGCAATTTGGCAAACTACCCTCCAGGTTGGCACTAAACCTTCCAGAGGAATAACGTTATCAAACTACCCTCCAGGTTGGCACTAAACCTTCCAGAGGAATAACGTTATCAAACTACCCTCCAGGTTGGCACTAAACCTTCCAGAGGAATAACGTTATCAAACTACCCTCCAGGTTGGCACTAAACCTTCCAGAGGAATAACGTTATCAAACTACCCTCCAGGTTGGCACTAAACCTTCCAGAGGAATAACGTTATCAAACTACCCTCCAGGTTGGCACTAAACCTTCCAGAGGAATAACGTTATCAAACTACAATGTTATTGTCTTGAAACTTTTGGTGCCATCCTTGCTTCCCTGCTTCCCACCAAGACTTCCTGGATACTTTACATTAAAGGCAAAGAATTTCAATATTTAACCTAAACCATGTCAATGATAGTTTATATTGCATTCTACAGTGTAGCAGTTCAGCTTATGTTCTTTTGTACTTCTATGTTCTTTATAGTTTGTGTTCATAGTCTAAACTCTTTTGTATGGTTCTCTGCTGTTCAGTTTGCATTGGTTGTTTTCACTATATATTGTGCAGTTCTAACTGTGTTGTAGTTTAATCTGTCTTGTAGCCTATCCAATTGTGTAGTTTGTAATCAAGTTGATATTAAGTAAAATGGAGCCTCTCTAAATCTCAGTGGACTCTATCCTCTCTAGACGTGAGGGTCCGGCCCAGGGGGTGGGCAGCTGGAGGAGGGAAGGGGAACCTTTCACGTCCTCACAAGGTGGTGGGGAGAGGGTTAGGGCAATGGGAGCAGGGAGAGGGACTGAGGGCAGGGGAGGGAAAGTTGACAGGGTCGGTGGTGGGGGAGGGGAGCTGGAGGATGAGGGGGTGGGGGTGGGTTTGGACCCCAGCTGTCCCACCTGTTGCTCCAGAGCCTGGTTCTTCTGTAGAGTCTCCACATAGCTGACCTGAAGCTGTGCCTGATATTTCAGCACACGCTCCTTCTCGTCAATCCAGGTATGTCGTTCCTGGTCGAAACTAAGGGTCTGGCGCTCTCTCTGTTGACGTTCTAGACGTAAGGCCCCCTGGAGCTGATCCAGCTGCTCACGCAGGTTCCCTGATTCCACCTGGGCCTCTTGGCACTTAAGCTGGGCCTCCTGGTGGAAGTGGGCCTCCTGACACAAGTGGGCCCACTGATGAAGTCGAGGTTCCTTGCGCAGTTGGGCTTCCTGGTGGAGATGAGCCTCCTGATATAGATGGGCTTTCAGGCGCTGGTGGGCCTCCTGGCACTGCTGCATGTCACGCCACTGGGCCTCTTCACGCTGCTGCCTCTCTTGTCTCTGCACCTCTTGCCTCTGGGCTTTTGCCTCGTCACTCTGGAGGCTGAGCAGGGCATCTGAGGTGGGGGTGAGAGGGGTGGACGAGGGCTCTGGGGGGGTGCGGGGGCAGTAGAGAGCCCCCCAGGGTGGGAGTAGCCCCACAGCTCCTAGGGTTTGGGTTATGGCAGGATCAACCCCTCCGCCCATCTCCCACAGAGCTTGTTTAAGACCCAGCACCTCAGCCTCAAACACACCCAGCTTCTCCCTCAGGATAGACACCTGACAAAGGGAATGAGGAATAGTATGAGTCTGTCAATATGTGTGTGCATGGTTCAGTTTCACTTCCATCCCTAACTCTGAACGGACAGGATAACTCTACTGTAGTGTACACATTAGTGTCATCAGATAGGTGACTTACAGGTTTCTATGTGTATGGGTTGTTGGAATCAGCTAAACTTTGAACATTGAGATATTAAATAAATTATAGAGAAGAAGCCTTGAATAGAAAGAGTGGAAGAGAATGGGTTTTATGTCAGAAGTTAAGGGTTCTCTGTAGAAAGCCAGAAGGCTTTGGAATATGTTTGATGGAGGAGAGGAGAGCGACGTGTTGATATAGGGAAGACAGATGGATATCTGTGGATTAGGTGAAGGAGGGGTTAAGGTCAGGAGGTGAGGGGTGAGGTCAGTTCCCCTTAAGGGAGTAATCAGGGTTTAGTATCTGGTTACCTTCTTCCTGTTGGGCATAAACTGTAAGGATTGGAAAGAGGGCGTGTCTTAACTAGGATGTATATAACTGTGATGGAGAGAAATGTTTTGCTGTCTGATTACAGCTGTACAGCACCTTTGGGAAGAATGAAACTTGTTTAAAGCTTCTCTGGTGTCCGTGGGTTATTTACTGAAAAATAAGAACCTAACAGGGTGTAGGTACCTCGGTCAGCGTCCTCCTCAGCTCTCCCTGGCAGCGCTCCAGCTCCAGGCTCTTGGAGCTATATGAGTTCTTGAGGCCCAGCATGGCCTCCTCCCGGTCCCTAAGCTGGGCATTGGCCTCCTTCAGCTGGCCCCTGAGGGCCACCATCTCCCCCGCCCGCTGGGTCACCTCTGCCTGGCTCTCCCTCAGCTGCTGCTTCAGCAGGGAGATCTCCCCTGCCTTCTGACACACCTGGACCACACATATTAGGTCAGTGTTATGGGGAGGCTGTTCACACAGTCGCACACACACACACACACACACACACACACACACACACACACACACACACACACACACACACACACACACACACACACACACACATACAAACACACACAAACACACACAAACACACACACAAACACACCTCCCACTTGGTCTCATCCAGGCGTGGCAGTATGTCAGTCTGTTCCATCCTGAAGTGCAGACACTTCCTCTCCAGATCCTCTCTCTGGGCCAGCAGGGCAGCCATCTCCTCCTGCAGACGTCGCTTGTCCTGCGACAGATGGGTGATCTGGGCCTGCAGGGCATTCTGGGAGCGCTGGGCGCGACGGGTCACCTGCACACAGAGGAAGAGAGTATCAACATTTGGTAGACTGTTATTGGTTACCGCTGCTGTGGAATGTGTAGTCACCTGCTGCAGACGGGAGGCGTAGTTCTGCCCCAGCTCATCCATCTGTCTCTCCCACACACGCTGCTTCTCCTCAAACACCTGGACGATGGCGGCCTCGCTCTGCTCCAAGTTACGACGCATGTGCTGCACCTGGGAAAGGGGATGAGAGGGAGTAGAAAATAAAAAGAGGACAGAAGAGGAGGACAGGATTTTTGGGACTAACCCAAAGCAATGACAATTGCTACATTGATGAAATCTATGAAAATAAATCACGCATGAACATTGACCCCAAAATGATCTTTCAGCTCTCACCTCTTGCTGCTTCTCCCAGAGCCGGTTCTCCAGGTCTTGGATGACATCAGAGGAGGAAGGAGCGGGACGTTGGGGTGCTGGGGTGTCCCCCAGGTGGTTCAGCTGCTGATAGGACGAGGAGCTCTTTACTGAAGAGGAGCGGTCACTGTATGAGGCACTCAGCCCGTTCTGGAATAGTTGCATACATTTATATACAGTCCACTCCTGCTGTGGCTTTGGTATGATAGTGTACCAAACTGGATAGATGCAGATACCCAGAGAAAGTAAAACAAATGTACATGAATTGCTACTGGTGAGCTGCACTGCACTAAAAGGATGTTAGCACTCATCAGGAGTCGACTGCAGTTGCTTTCATTACGTTTACAAAATCCCATTTGCGGAGCAGCAAGCAATGCACCCACCTGGTAGCCTGGTTGCTCCAGCTTTTCCAAAGCCACTGCAGCTCCAGCTGTGGTCCCTAGTCTGTTGATATTGCTGGTAGAAGCACTGAGAGACCCCAGGGCCTCTTGAGGCCCATAGCCCAAACCAGAGCCTGCATACGTGGGCAGGCTGGTCAGGGAGTTCCTCCCCGAAACTGACATCCCTCCATGGACCCCTCCGTTACCCTTACCCCCTCCTGCTCCCTCTGCCAGGCATCTGCCCCTCCCTGGGCTGCCCTGGTCTAGGAGGAGGGCCTCTGGGACTGCCACTAGTTCTCCTCCCCCTGCTCCTCCTTCTCTCTGTCCCCCCCCACCCCTACCCTCACCTCCACTCCCACTGGTTGGGCCAAGGAGGTTCTGCATGGAATGAAAGCTCTTGGGAACCACTGGTTTGAAGGCAGAGGGACGAACCAGCCCCGAGTTGTTCTGAAGGGTTGAAGGCCAGGAAGAGGCAAAGAGAGAAAGGGAGATAGAGGGGGAGAAAACGGTTTGCGTAGAGGGATATGAGTAAAGACAGTTCTAAAGAAACTGGAAAGGAAACTGTTAGCATAACAACACATTAAAGCCTTTACATTACTGTCTTAAATCGGTAGACAATAGAAATCATTATCAAATACTATGCCAATAATTATTTGTAAGACCTTTTCACCATTCTATTTCATTAGCTGTTATAAGAAAATAAAGTCTTTATGTAACTGTGTAATTATGAAGTCATAATGTAACTGCAATGATATAATGATACAGCAGCGTTTATGTGTTGCTGTGATCTAATTGTGAGCTAACCCAATATGCCAATAAGCCACAGGACCCTATAGCTACACACATACAGTACTTGTTTGAGAAGAGGAACATACCTGCTCTAGTTTGCCAGAGACAGGCAGGATTTTGGGTGGGTTGTGGGTTAGAGGGTTGTTGTGATTGTCGGTTTTGTTCTCTCCAGTTTCTCTGTGTTGGTGGGGAGTCATCCCAGTACCACTGTCATTCCCCCCCAGTCCCACCACGTTACTGCATACATCCAGACTCACAAAACCTCCTTGTGTCTTTCTTTCGCACTCCACCCTGTCTCTTTCCCTCTCTACCTCAACCCTCTCCCGCTCTCCATCCCTCTCTACCCTCTCTCTTTCCCTTTCTCTCTCAACCCTCTCCCGCTCTCTCTCCCTCTCTACCCTGTCTCTATCCCTCTCTGCTCTCTCAGTTTCCCTCTCTCTCTCAGCCCTCTCCCTTTCTCTCTCCCACACTCTTTCTCTCTCCATCTCTTTGCTCTCCATTTCCCTCCTTCTACTCTTCCTCTCTCTCTCCCACTCCCTCTCCCTCCTTCCCGCTCCGTTCCCGCATCCCACCCATGGATCCTCCTGGTCACAGTTGGATGCCGTTGTAGTGGTATGGTCTGTGTCAGAGTCCGGTGGCCGGTCTGTTCCAGTCCCATTTCCAGTCCCGGTACCAATACTAACACTTCCTCTTTCGTCACTAGATGCGGTTCCCTCTGAGACTGTCTCTGGGGGGAGTCGTTCGGTCCTGCAGCTACGGTCAGCGGGGCAATGGCGAGACAGGCCCGGGGCGCGGGGCAGGGTGGTCCTAGTGCCCACTGATTTCATGGCAAACTCCTGCTCCCCTGCCACTCCGCTACCCACACTGCCCATGGCGAGGGGTCAGGGGTCAGGGGTGAGGAGTTAAGGGGGACAGAGAGTCACTCTGCCTCACACACTGGAAAGCAGTGTGGGTCATCATGGGTTAAAGAGGGAACCGGATGCACACACACTGAAGAGAGAGAGAGAGAGAGAGAGAGAGAGAGAGAGAGAGAGAGAGAGAGAGAGAGAGAGAGAGAGAGAGAGAGAGAGAGAGAGAGAGACAACAGCACAATTAGACCCAACCAAATCATGAGAAAACAAAAAGATAATTACTTGACACATTGGAAAGAATTAACAAAAAAAACAGCGCAAACTAGAATGCTATTTGGCCCTAAACAGAGAGTACACAGTGGCAGAATACCTGACCACTGTGACTGACCCAAACTTAAGGAAAGCTTTGACTATGTACAGACTCAGTGAGCATAGCCTTGCTATTGAGAAAGGCAGACATGGCTCTCAAGAGAAGACAGGCTATGTGCACACTGCCCACAAAATGAGGTGGAAACTGAGCTGCACTTCCTAACCTCCTGCCCAATGTATGACCATATTAGAGAGACATATTTCCCTCAGATTACACAGATCCACAAAGAATTTGAAAACAAATCCAATTTTGATAAACTCCCATATCTACTGGGAGAAATTCCACAGTGTGCCATCACAGCAGCAAGATTTGTGACCTGTTGCCACAAGAAAAGGGCAACCAGTGAAGAACAAACACCATTGTAAATACAACCCATATTTATGCTTATTTATTTTAACTTGTGTGCTTTAACCATTTGTACATTGTTACAACACTGTGTATATATAACATAACATTTGTAATGTCTTTATTGTTTTGAAACTTCTGTATGTGTAATGTTTACTGTTAATTTGTATTGTTTATTTCACTTTTGTATAATATCTACCTCACTTGCTTTGGCAATGTTAACACATGTTTCCCATGCCAATAAAGCCCCTTGAATTGAATTGAATTGAATTGAGAGAGAGAGAGAGAGAGAGAGAGAGAGAGAGAGAGAGAGAGAGAGAGAGAGAGAGAGAGAGAGAGAGAGAGAGAGAGAGAGAGAGAGAGAGAGAGAGAGAGACAGAGAAAGACAGAGAAAGACAGAGAAAGACAGAGAAACAGAAAGAGAGACAGAAAGAGAGACAGACAGAGAGACAGACAGAGAGAGAGAGAGAGAGAGAGAGAGAGAGAGAGACAGACCGAGAGAGAGAGAGACAGGGAGACAGAGAGAGAGACTGAGAGAGAGAGAGAGAGAGAGAGAGAGAGAGAGAGAGAGAGAGAGAGAGAGAGAGAGAAAGAAAGAAAGAAAGAGAGAGAAAGAGAGAGAGAAAGTAGTTAAACATGTTCTGTTCATAAGTACCCTCACACACAATGTTCATCCAGATGGAAGAAGAAGGCAGAGGCAGTAATATTTACACAATGAATGGAGTTGGATCATCTGAACAATTATACACAGTGAAATGCAGTGTAGCTCCAGTCAAATAGTGTTGTAGTATGCAACATCCAATTTTACAGTTACTATTACGGTAGTTTCTGAGTTTATAAGTTACTTATGGATGCAACACGTGTGTGTGCATGTGTGTGTATGTCTGTGTATAGGTCTACAGATGTTGACAGCTACATCAGGTAACAGCTGGCTACGATTGCACATCTCAATCTACTATGCATTCTAGATGGAGTGATTGCTGCAAAAGGAGGCAGGAGTACAGCCCTTCTCACTAACTCTCTCCTACTACATAATGTGTGTGTGTTGGCATACAGTACACTACCCTGGTGCCCTCAATGCCTTGATATGAGAGAGGAAGAGAGCGACAGAGAGAGAGAGAGAAAAAAAAGAGAGAGAGAAAGAAATAGAGAGAGAGAGAGAGAGAGAGAGAGAGAGAGAGAGAGAGAGAGTTGCTCTTGCCACAGGCATAATCCCCTCCCGTGTCAATGTGTTACAATATTTACTTCCAGCGGTGAGTTGTAGTAGCAGCCTAACACACTGTCTCTCTACTGATCTGATCTCTCCTCTCACTCCCGCCCTTCACGATTCTATCCAACTCTCTCACTCCTCCCCTCCATCCCAACGCGACTATATCAGCATTCAACTCGCACCAAGACTGAATCGACTGCGTACCCCGAAACACTCACGGTTATTAGATTGGAATTGTTATCCTTCTCAAACGGACATGTATTTATCATAGAGCGAGCCGCTTTGATGTAGCCTGGGATACCGTATCCCCCAGCAAACCCGTATGCCCTGTCTACAAGATACGTACTATTTGCAGCACCACAGTCGTTTGTCCGTTAGAAAACAACCATGGCCTCTTTCCGGTCGGTTATGGAGGACCCTAGGATGTGGTCAGTGGATGTTTTTTTCTCTCGATATTATCTATATTATCAACTTCAGCCACGATCGGTGTCGTACCGATGATGATGGAGGCAGCGGTGGATGCGACTATCAGCTGTAACCACACACAACTCAGACACGCCCCTCCTTGTGCACGGCAGAAACGCCACTTTTTACGCCACTCAACCATACATGAGCAAGGGCTATATGTAGGTCTACAGTAGTGGTGCGCAGGTCAGCTGTTCGTTCACCCGCACCCCGTCCGCAATTGATAATAACCCATCTGCAACTATACGTGACAAAGTGAAAATCGGAGGCCCGCACCCAAACCCGCTAATATAGAAAATGTGGTGTAGGCTGCAGTCAGAAATGGCAGAATGATTTTTTTGACAGTTTTTTGTTGTTGTGATTTAGATATGTATCTGCTTATAATTTATGACATTTTGATTGGGGTTTTGTTAGACAACTTGTCTATTATTAGATACACGCAGCTTCTCTTCTGTCAGTATACAGTATGTTGCCCTAGAAGACTAAATAAACCATTGAGCACCAGAAAAACATCATAAAGAGATAGAATGAATCTAATTGCCATCGCTGAAGTTTTTTTCTGTAATCTCTGCTTCTTTCACCGAGCAAAAACGCCCAGGGACCGGAGAGAAGATGCAATAGCCTAACAACAAAAAAAACGGGAACGATTTCCAAATGACATCAGTTTGACCGGTTCTAAGGATATATAAAGCTGTGAAACGACCTAACATGTTTCTGATAAGATTTCAGTTCTGCTTGGATGCATATTTATTGTAGTTGAAACACTATCAACCTTCAACTATGATGCTGATAAAGATAGCCCCTCTACAGAGGACCGCGCATTCGCATTCTCTCAAGATGCTGAAATAAAGAAATCGTATTTATCCTCTCCTGTTCCCGAGTAAAAAATAAAACACGAATATATTTTGATTAGATAAATATTCAACCCCATGAGCCAATACATGTTAGAATCACCTTTGACAGCATGTGCAGCTGTGAATCCTCTTTCTGGGTAAATCTCGAAGAGCTTTGCAATCCTGATCCTTGAAATTCTTCAAGCTCTGTCAAGTTGATTGTTGATCATTGCTAAACAGGCATTTTCAAGTCTTGCCATAGATTTTGAAGCTGATTTAAGTCAAGACTGTAACTAAACCATGTTGTCTTGGTAAGTCACTCCAGAGTACACTGAGTGTAGAAAACATTATAAACACCTGCTCTTTCCATGACATAGACTGACCAGGTGAATCCAGGTGAAAGCTATGATTCCTTATCAATGTAACTTGTTAAATCCACTTCAATCAGTATAGACGAAGGGGAGGAGACAGATTAAATAAGTTTCAAGCCTTGAGACAATTGAGACACGGGTTGTGTATGTGTGCTATTCAAAGGGTGAATGGGAAAAACAAAACATGTAAGTGCCTTTGAATGGGGAATGGTAGTAGGTGCCAGTGTCACGACTTCCGCCGAAGTCGGTGCCTCTCCTTGTTCGGGCGACGCTCGGCGGTCGGCGTCGCCGGGCTACTAGCCATCGCCGATCCACTGTTCTTTTTCCTTTGGTTTTGTCTTTGTTTTCACACACCTGTTTTCCATTTCACATTATTGGTTCCTGTATTTAAACCCTCTGTTTTCCTCATGGGTTTGTGCGGGATAATTTTATTGTTCAGTTAGGTTTTGTGTATGGCTGGTTTATTTCGACGGGTGCTGTGTTCACCCGTGTGTTATCGTTACCGTCTTATTTTTGTCAAGTGTAATTGTTACCTTGTGCCTTATTGAGTAAAGTACGTTGCTCACTCATTCTGGTCTCCTGCACCTGACTTCATGCACCAGCTACACTGACCTTCTGACAGAATCCCGCACCACTATATATGGAGTCAGCAGGAGCAGACAACCCCGGTGTTGGGGTCGATGAGCGCGTCCAGCAACAGGAGGATATGATACAACATCTCGGCATCACCATGGATCGCGTCCTGCTGAATCTGGAACTCTGGGAGAGAAGAGGAGGTCCTCCAGCGCCTCCAACAGTACCACCAAGGACACCTCTACTCACCCCTCCTTCACCCAGTCCCAGCGGGATTCAACTCGCGCTCCCGAGGGAGTATGATGGGACGGCTGCTGGATGCCAGGGGTTCCTACTCCACCCGGCTCCTTCGGGGCATGAGAGCGTGTCTGCCCTCGTCTCCTGCCTCTCAGGCAAAGCCCTGGAGTGGGCCAACGCCGTATGGAGTGAGGGAGACGCGGCGGTGGACAATTACACAGAGTTCGCCCGCCGCTTTCGGGTGAACGTCTGTTCCACCTGAGGCAGGGGACGAGGAGCGGGCAGGATTTTGCCTTGGACTTCCGGAACCTGGCCGCCAGCGTGGGATGGAACGACAGGGCCCTGATCGATCACTACCGGTGCAGTCTGCACGAGGACGTCCGTTGGGAGTTGGCCTGCCGAGACACCACCCTCACATTGGACCAGCTGGTGGACCTCTCCATCCGGCTGGACAACCTGCTGACTGCCGTGGACGTCCAGATTGGGGCCTGTCAGTTCCATCCCCCAGCACCTCCGCTCCAACGCCCATGGAGCTGGGAGGTGCTGCACTTAGGGCGACCGGAGGAGGGGCCATCCCATGCACTATCTGGGGCCGCAGAGGGCACACTGCTGGTCAGTGCTGGAGGGGTTCCTCAGGGAGTCGAGGCAGCAGGCAGGGCACTATTGTGCCCCCCCTTGTGAGTCGGCACCAGGCTCACCCAGAGCCCCCTGTTGCTCACATGTATGTGTTTGTTTCATTTCCTGAGTTTTCCCGGCATTCCCAGCATAAGGCACTAGTAGATTCAGGTGCAGCTGGGAATTTTATTGATTGTTCATTTGCTCATAGTTTAGGGATTCCCTTTGTTCCTGTGGATATACCTTTCCCTGTGCACGCCCTAGATAGTCAACCATTAGGGTCAGGGCTGATTAGGGAGGCCACCGCTCCACTTGACATGGTTACGCAGGAGGATCATGAGGAGAGAATCAGTCTCTTACTTATTGATTCTCCTGCGTTTCCCGTGGTGCTGGGCTTACCCTGGTTGGCCTGTCATGACCCCACTATTTCGTGGCAACAGAGGGCTCTCAAGGGGTGGTCACGAGAGTGCTCAGGGAGGTGTGGGGGTTTCCATTGGTGCGACTACGGTGGAAAGTCCAGACCAGGTCTCCACCGTGCGCATCCCCTCAGAATATGCCGATTTGGCTCTCGCTACTGTAAGAAGAGGGCGACTAAATTACCACCTCATCGACGGGGTGATTGTGCGATAAATCTCCTGGTAGACGCAGCCCTTCCCAGGAGTCACGTGTATCCTCTGTCACAGGAGGAGACGGCAGCTATGGAAACATATGTCTCTGAATCCGGGGGGCAGGGATACATTCGGCCCTCCACTTCACCTGCTTCCTCAAGTTTATTTTTTGTGAAGAAGAAGGATGGGGGTCTGCGCCCGTGTATTGACTACCGAGGGATAAATCACATCACTGTGAGGTATAGCTACCCACTGCCTCTCATCGCCAGTGAGATCGAGTCAATGCACGAAGCACGCTTCTTCACAAAGTTTGATCTCAGGAGCGCTTACAACCTGGTGCGTATCCGGGAGGGGGACGAGTAGAAGATGGCATTTAGTACCACCTCAGGGCACAATGAGTACCTCGTCATGCCGTACGGGTTGATGAATGCTCCATCAGTCTTCCAGGCCTTTGTTGACGAGATTTTCCGGGACCTGCACGGGCAGGGTGTAGTGGTGTATATTGATGACATTCTGATATACCCCGCTTCACGCGCGAGCATGTGTCCCGGGTGCGCAAGGTGCTTGGTTGACTGTTGGAGCATGACCTGTACGTCAAGGCTGAGAAATGTCTGTTCTTCCAACAGTCCGTCTCCTTCTTAGGGTACCGCATTTCCATGTCAGGGGTGGAGATGGAGAGTGACCGCATTTCAGTCGTGCCTAATTGGCCAACTCCCACCACGGTAAAGGGGGTGCAGCAGTTTCTAGGGTTTGCCAACTGCTTTATCCGGGGGTTTGGTCAGGTAGCAGCTCCCATTACCTCACTACTGAAGGGAGGACCGGTGCGGCTGCAGTGGTCGGCTGAGGCGGACAGGGCTCTTGGTCACCTGAAGGCTCTGTTTACCTCGGCTCCCGTGCTGGCTCATCCGGATCCCTCTTTGGCATTCATAGTTGAGGTGGACGCGTCCGAGGCTGGGATAGGAGCCGTGCTCTCTCAGCACTCGTGCACGCCACCAAAGGACCGGGAGCTGTTGGCTGTTGTCAAGGCTCTGAAGGCGTGGAGACATTGGTTTGAGGGGGCTAAACACCCTTTTCTCATCTGGACTGACCACCACAATCTGGAGTACATCCGGGTGGCGAGGTGACTGAACCCTCGCTAGGCAAGGTGGGATATGTTCTTTACCCGTTTTGTTTTCACCCTCTCCTACAGACCAGGTTCCCAGAACGCTCAGGCAGACGCACTATCCCGGATGTATGACACAGAGGAGCAGTCCCTGGAATACACTTCCATACTTCTGGCCTCTTGCCTGGTGGCACCGGTGGTATGGGAGCTGGACGCGGACATCGAGCGGGCGTTACACACAGAGCCCACTCCGCCCCAGTGTCCAGCTGGGCGCCTGTACGTTCCGTCAACTGTCCGCGACCGTTTGATCTATTGGGCCCATACGTCACCCTCCTCTGGTCATCCTGGCATCGGGCGAACGGTGCGTTGCCTTAGTAGGAAGTACGGGTGGCCCACTTTGGCCAAGGGCATGAGGGTTTGTTTCCTCCTGCTCGGTGTGCGCCCAGTGCAAGGCTGCCAGGCACCTGCCCAGAGGGAAATTACAACCCCTACCTGTTCCACAATTGCCGTGGTCGCACCTGTCGGTGAACTTCCTGACGGATCTTCCTCCCTCACAGGGCAACACCACGATCCTGGTCATTGTGGATCGGTTTTCTAAGTCCTGCCGTCTCTTCCCTTTGCCCGGTCTCCCTACGGCCCTACAGACTGCGGAGGCCCTGTTCACTCATGTCTTCCGGCACTACGGGGTGCCTGAGGACATAGTCTCTGAACGAGGTCCCCATTTCACGTCCAGGGTCTGGAGAGCGTTTATGGAACGTCTGGGTGTCTCGGTCAGCCTCACCTCGGGTTTTCACCCCGAGATTAACGGGCAGGTGGAGAGAGTTAACCAGGATGTGGGTAGGTTTCTGCAGTCATATTGCCAGGACCGGCCGGGGGAGTGGGCGGCGTTCATCCCCTGGGCAGAGATGGCCCAAAACTTACTCCGCCACTCCTCCACTAACCTCTCGCCTTTCCAGTGCATACTGGGTTATCAGCCGGTTCTGGCACCGTGGCATCAGAGCCAGATCGAAGCTCCTGCGGTGGACGAATGGTTCAAGTGCTCGGAGGAGACCTGGGACGCCGCCCATGTGCACCTACAACAGGCGGAAAAAAGAGGGCGCTGACCGCCACCGCAGCGTCGCCCCGGTGTTCGCACCGGGGGACCGGGTCTGGCTCTCTACCCGAAACCTGCCCCTCCGCCTGCCCTGCCGGAAGCTGGGTCCCGGGTTTGTGGGGCCATTTAAAGTCCTGAGGAGTCTGAACGAGGTATGTTACAGATTACAGCTTCCCCCCATGTGTCTCTCCTCAGGCCGGTGGTGGCTGGTCCACTCCAGGAAGCTGAGGTGTGGGAGGTTCCGTATGCATTTCGTCCATACTGGACTCGAGGCGTCGTGCGAGGGGCCTTCAGTACCTCGTGGACTGGGAGGGGTACGGTCTGGAGGAGAGATGCTGGGTGCCGGTGGAGGACGTGTTGGACCCTGCGATGCTGAGGGAGTTCCACCGTCTCCATCCGGATTGCCCTGCACCTCGTCCTCCGGGTCGTCCCCTCGGCGCTCGGCGTCGCCGGTCTACCAGCCATCGCCGATCCACGGTTATTTTTCCTTTGGTTTTGTCTTTGTTTTCACACACCTGTTTTCCATTTCACATTATTGGTTCCTGTATTTAAACCCTCTGTTTTATTTGCGGGATAATTTTATTGTTCAGTTAGGTTTTTGTGTATGGCTGGTTTATTTCGACGGGTGCTGTGTTCACCCGTGCGTCATCGTTACCGTCTTATTTTTATCAAGTGTAATTGTTACCTTGTGCCTTATTGAGTAAAGTACATTGCTCACTCATTCTGCTCTCCTGCGCCTGACTTCATGCACCAGCTACACTGACCTTCTGACAGCCAGGTGCACCGGTTTGTGTCAAGAATTGCAATGCAGTGGGGTTTTTCACACTCGTTTCCCATGTGTATCGAGAATGGTCCACCACCCTAAGGACATCCAGCCAACTTGACACAACTGTGCAAAGCATTGGAGTCAACATTGCTGTGGAATGCTTTCGACACCTTGTAGTCCATGCCCAGACGAATTGAGGCTGTTCTGAAGTCAAAAGGGGGAGTGCAACTCAAGATTAGGAAGGTAAAGTTTTGTACACTCAGTGTATATTTGGCCTTGCGTTTTAGGCTATTCCCCTGCTGAAAGGCGGATTTGTTTCCAAGTGTCTATTGAAAAGTTGCCACATTTTTGCGAGTTTTACTTTAGTGCCTTATTGCAAACAGGATGCATTTTTAAGAATATTTTCTGTTCAACCTTTCTTTTCATCCGTCATTTAGGTTGGTATTGTTGAGTAACTACAATGTTGTTGATCCATCCTCAGTTTTCTCCTCAGTTTTCTCCTATCACAACCAGTTAACTCTGCAACTGGTTTAAAATCCCCATTGGCCTCATAGTGAAATCACTGAGCTGTTTCCTTCCTCTCCGTTAACTGAGTTTGGAAGGACGCCTATATCTTTGTAGTGACTGGGTGTATTGATCAGGGGATGGAACCGGTTCAGGGAATTTTGGGACACTGTAAAGTCCATGGAGAATAAGAGCACCTCCTCCCAGCTGCCCACTGCACTAAGGCTAGGAAACACTATCACCACCGATAAATCTACAATAATCGACCATTTCAATAAGCATTTTTCTACGGCTGGCCATGCTTTCTACCTACCTACCCCTTCCAACAGCTCAGCACCCCCTGCAGCAACTTGCCCAACTTGCCCTTTGTTTCTCCTTCACCCAAATCCAGACAGCTGATGTTCTGAAAGAGCTGAAAAATCTGGATCCGTACAAATCAGCTGGGCTAGACAATCTGGACCCTCTCTTTCTAAAATTATCCGCTGAAATTGTTGCAACCCCTATTACTAGCCTGTTCAACCACTTTTTCATATCGTCTGAGATGGCCAAAGATTGGAAAGCTGCCGCGGTCATCCCTCTCTTCAAAGGGGGAGACACTCTAGACCCAAACTGTTATAAACCTATATCCATCCTGCCCTGCCTTTCTAAGGTCTTCAAAAGCCAAGTTAAAACTTTATAAGGCAAGGGGCAGTATTCAGAAGTTTGGATGACTGAGGTGCCCAAAGTAAACTGTGTGTTACTCAGGCCCAGAAGCTAGGATATGCATGGTACTATTGGATAGGACCCAGATTTCAGTTCCTATGGCTACCACTAGATGTCAAAAGTCTTTAGAAATTGTTAAATGTTTATGTTTTTTTAAATGAAGAAGTATTCGTATTCTTTCTAAGTGTCACTCAGAAGGACTCTTGTCTTTTGGTGCGCGTGAATGAGTGCTCCTCGTTCTTTTTCTCCGGTATTGAAAACAGTTTATTCCGTCTTAAATTGTATAGATTATTTACATATTAGGGTACCTGAGGTTGGATTAGAAACGTTGTTTGAAATGTTTGGACCAAGTTTACAAGTAACTTTTTACATTCCTTTGTAGGCATGTTGGGCGAGTTGGAACATGTGTATTTCTGAATCAAACGCACCAAATAAACAGACCTTTTGGGGATATAAAGAAGGACGTTATCGAACAAAACGACCATTCATTGTGTAACTGTGACCTTTGGGATTGCAAAAAAATGAAGATCTTCAAAAGTAAGCGATTTATTTTATCGCTATTTCTGACTTTCGTGATGCATCTGCTTGTTTGGAAAATGTTTGTGACGCGCTCCGGTGAGGGCGCACACTTGGTTATTTATCTCCGGTATTGAATATACTATTTTCCGTCTGAACTTTTATAGTTTATTTACATATTAGGCTACCTGAGGATTGATTAGAAACGTTGTTTGACATTTTTGGACCAAGTTCATTGGTAACGTTTGGGATTAATTTTGTATGCATTTTGAACGAGGGTAAAAAAGGTGGATTGTTCAATGAAGCGCGCCAAATAAACATACTTTTTTGGGATATAAAGAAGGACTTCATCGAACAAAAGGACCATTTGTTATGTAACTGGGACGCTTGTGATTGCAACCAGATGTAGATCTTTAAAGGTAAGGGATTTATTTTATCGCTATTTCTGACTTTCGCGATGCATCTGCTTGGTTGGAAAATGTTTTTAATGCTTTTGTATACGGGGCGCTGTCCTCAGATAATCGCATGGTGTGCTTTCGCCGTAAAGCCTTTTTGAAATCTGACAAAGCGGCTGGATTAACAAGAAGGTAAGCTTTTAAATGATGTATGACACTTGTATTTTCATGAATATTTAATATTACAATTTCTGTCATTTGAATTTGGCGCTCTGCAATTTCACCGGATGTTGTCGAGGTGGGTCGCTTGAGGCACGCCTAGCCCAAAGTTAACAAACAGATCACCGACCATTTCGAATCCCACCGTACCGTCTCCACTATGCCGTACCGTACCGTCTCCACTATGCAATCTGGTTTCCGAGCTGGTCATGGGTGCACCTCAGCCACGCTCAAGGTCCTAAACGATATCATATTCGCCATCGATAAAAGACAGTACTGTGCAGCCGTCTTCATCGACATGGCCAAGCCTTTCAACTCTGTCAATCTCCACATTCTTATTGGCAGCCTCAATAGCCTTGGTTTCTCAAATGACTGCCTCGCCTGATTCACCAACAACTTCTCAGATAGAGTTCAGTGTGTCAAATCGGAGGGCCTGTTTTCCGGACCTGTGGTAGTATCTATGGGGGTACCACAGGGTTCAATTCTCAGGCCGACTCGTTTCTCTGTGTATATTAATGATGTCGCTCTTGCTGCTGGTGATTCTCTGATCCACCTCTATGCAGACGACACCATTCTGTATACTTCTGGCCCTTATTTGAACACTGTGTTAACTAACCTCCAGACGAGCTTCAATGCCATACAACTATCCTTCCGTGGCCTCCAACTGCTCTTAAATGCAAGTAAAACTAAATGCATGCTCTTCAACTGATCGCTGCCCGCACCTGCCCGCCTGTCCAGCATCACTACTCTGGACGGTTCTGACTTAGAATATGTGGACAACCTCAAATACCTAGGTGTCTGGTTAGACTGTAAACTCTCCTTCCAGACTCACATTAAGCATCTCCAATCCAAAATTAAATCTAGAATCGGCTTCCTATTTCACAACCAAGATTCCTTTACTCATGCTGCCAAACATACCCTCATAAAACTGACTATCCTATCAATCTTTGACTTCGGCGATGCCATTTACAAAATAGCCTCCAACGCTCTACTCAGCAAACTGGATGTAGTCTATCACAGTGCCATCCGTTTTGTCACCAAAGCCCCATATCCTACCTACCACTGCAACCTGTATGCTCTTGTTGGCTGGCCCTCACTACATATTCGTCGCCAAACCCACTGGCTCCAGGTCATCTATAAGTCTTTGCTAGGTAAAGCCCCACCTTATCCCAGCTCACTGGTCACCATAGCAACACCCACCCATAGCACACGCTCCAGCAGGTATATTTCACTGGTCATCCCCAAAGCCAAAACTTCCTTTGGCCGCCTTTCCTTCCAGTTCTCTGCTGCCAATGACTGGAACGAATTGCAAAAATCACTGAAGCTGGAGTCTTATATCTCCCTCTCTAACTTTAAGCATCAGCTGTCAGAGCAGCTTACTGATCACTGTACCTGTACATAGCCAATCTGTAAATAGCACAACCAACTACGTCATCCCCAAATTGTTATTTATCCTCTTGCTCTTTTGCACCCCAGTATCTCTACTTGCACATCATCATCTGCACATCTATCACTGCGGTGTTAATGCTAAATTGTCATTATTTCGCCTCTATGGCCTATTTATTGCCTTACCTCCCTACTCTTCTACATTTGCACACACTGTACATTGATTTTTCTATTGTGTTATTGACTGTACGTTTGTTTATGTGTATCTCTGTGTTGTTGTTTGTGTCGCACTGCTTTGCTTTATCTTGGCCAGGTCGCAGTTGTGAAAGATAAATTGTTGTCAACTGGCCTACCTGGTTAAATAAAGGTGAAATAACATTTCAAAAATTAAATAAATAGACATCTGGAGCATTAGCATCTGTGGGTTCAATTACAGGCTCAAAATGGCCAGAAACAAAGACCTTTCTTCTGAAACTCGTCAGTCTATTCTTGTTCTGAGAAATGAAGGCTATTCCATGCGAGAAATTGCCAAGAAACTGAAGATCTCGTACAACTCTGTGTACTACTCCCTTAACAGAACAGTGCAAACTGTCTCTAACCAGAATAGAAAGAGGAGTTGGAGGCCCCGGTGCACAACTGAGCAAGAGGACAAGTACATTAGAGTGTCTAGTTTGAGAAACAGACACCTCACAAGTCCTCAACTGGCAGCTTCATTAAATAATACCCGCAAATCACCAGTCTCAATGTCAACAGTGAAGAGGCGACTCCGGGATGCAGGCCTTCTAGGCAGAGTTGCAAAGAAAAAGCCATATCTCTGTCCAGTGTCTGTGTTCTTTTGCCCATCTTAATCTTTTATTTTTATTGGCCAGTCTGAGATATGGCTGATATATGTATGGAGAAAAAAGTACATTATTTTCTCTAGGAATGTAGTGAAGTGAAAGTAAAATATAAATAGTCAAGTAAAGTACAGATATCCAAAAACACGACTTAAGTAGTTCTTTAAAGCATTTTTACTTAATAAGTCCTTTACACCACTGTCCATGATCAATTTGATTTGACATTCAATATCCCTATTGGGCTTATTAGGGACTATCAGTAAAGTACACAATATACATGGGACAATAGTAAAAAATGTCAATAGCTTCAAATATCAATGACTTAAAAACCTCAAACCAACATTTTAGAAATTAATTTACAAATATTGAAATCATTAAATGGGACAACTGAAAGATCTGCAACATGAAAATATAAATGTAAATTATTGACGGTCCCTAACTAGCCCCAAAGATAGGCTATCCAATGTCAAACCAACTTTGCCACAGTGGCACACCAGCTGCTGAAGCTAATTGGCGAAAGAAGTTGGCTTGCTTGCTAGCTAGTCTAGGCGACTTCAAGACACAAGACCTGGTTACACTGTTTCACGTTATCTAGAAGGGTGAATGACTGTAACTTTGTACTGTTTTGGTAGAGTGAATGTACACACACACAATAGACGACCACAACTCTTGTTTGGCTTCAGTCATGGCTACTGCATTTCTTAATGACCAAGCTGAAAAACAAGGCAAAATCAGAAAGTTCAGCCACTCTTTAAAATGTATGAACCCAGAACTTAATCCAGCAGTTTACCAATTACGGATTGATTTAGTTTTAGGTTAACCAAGATTAGCAATGATTCAATTCAAACAAGAACATGTTTGTTATATCTCTCTTTCATTTTAGCAGATGCTCTTATCCAGAGCAATTAGGTTTAAGTGCCTTGCTCAAGGGCACATTGACAGAGTTTTCACATAGTTAGCTCGGGGATTCAAACCAGCAACATTTCAGTTACTGGCCCAACGGTCTTAAGTGCTACCTCTTTCAAATCCAGTAAGTATAAAAAGTGTTACACGCTCTCCATAGACACAACAAATCGTAACATAATTTTTAAAACATAAAAGGCGGTACCACAAAAATGTAGGTTGGGTTATAACGTCCTTAGTCTAAATGACAAATTGTATACTTGCTCTTTCAAACACAGAAACAAGGTCCCATTGACAGGTAGATAAAATTCATTCTCTGGCCAATTACTGGGGCTGTTTTAGGAATATTATTGTGTTGTGCTTAGTTACCATACTGTATTACTATATTCAAACATGTTTTTCAAATGTTCCCATGCTACTGTGGTATTCCTTTGAGGAAGGCTGTCACTGATAACAGGTCTATTACCGGTACATGCATGCCTTAGGGCTGACACAGTGTCTTATGAAACCTAACCCAATGTCAAAGACAGGACTGAGACAGACAAAGGTCAAATAAGAAACAAACCCACTGAGTAACGTGGTGTAAGTCTACCCCTACAGAAAAAAACACATTATTTGACATTATATTTGAAATTTCACGTGTTTTCTGAACACTTCACATATTTTCATGTTTAGTTTCATGTTATCACATGCTGCTTTACATGTTGTCACATGTTATCACATTAACTTCACATAAGATCACATCATTTGACATTAAATGTCATGTGTTTTCGGAACACTTCATGTGGGTTTTCCTTAAGGGTAAAGACAGCTAGAATAGAAGTCTAATAGCCTTACTTCTGTTTGAAGCATTTCAAATTCAAAGCCTACTCTTTGTATCTAAAACCGTGTGCTTTTCTATAAACCGAATGTCTATTGTTATCAGACTTGAGATGTTTTCGTCTCTGTCCTGACTGCTGACTCCTGGCTAAAAGAACAGTGCACTGAACAGATCCTTCATGGTGATAGAGGCCCTTCAATGTTTTACGTTTCAAAGTGTAAATGGGGTCACAATCAGAACGGAATCAGAATATAACCTCCTTACATATGTTGCTACAAATGATCATGTGAATTATTTGTGATGCCAAGCTCAAAAAATGTGTTTTTAGCTAAATAGTGTTTTCTAGACACAACTGCAAACTTCAAGGAGGTGGGATCTCAAGGAATTGGTCTGTTGGGGATTTCTGGTGTCATCGGCCTTCCCCCTTGCATGAGGAACAAAACCTGTGCCATGTCATGAGGATACCTGGACCACCTATTGAAATGTGCCTTTTGTTAATCAGGTGATAAATCAGGTGATAAATGAGCTGAGAAGGAGACTAGAGTAGGACTAAAGTAAGACTTTTTTTAAATAGACTTTGACTTCTGTCAAGTTTATGAAGATATCTTATTTAATTTGTTTAAAGTAACACTGTCAATCTCATATTCTTGGACATGGTCGCCCTAAAGATCTTATACAGGGGTTAATGATATTCGCCTGGCCTTATGATATCATACTTGACACCCCACCTAGTCATAGATAGAGATAGAAAGAGACAGAAAGAGATAGAGAGAGAAAGTACCAGAACGTGGTGGAGGAAAGGAGATAGTGTGGTGCTGGGTCTGACTAGTTTCCAGCAGCTGTCCAACGTCACCACAACTGACTCCTGACAGACAGGTCCAACTGAGAGACCAAAATACTCCCCAGGACCCAGGAGATACCAACTCAGGACAATGTGTGTGTGTGGGGGTGGGGGGGGGGGGGGGGGGGGATTAAACAGATCAAAGGAAAATAACAATAAAACCTTTATAGTAACGGTAACTTTCTCAAAAATGGTAGATGAGCTTTAAGGACATTAGAATGTGATTGTAGTGATTTTGGTCTAGGGTTCCTTCAAGACTAATTTAGTGGCACCCTTCAAACCCACACCAACCCCCTTCTCTATCTGACTTAGTTCAGCTCAAGTGGTGGAATTCTATTTTAGTAGATTGGGGTGTGGAATGTGCAGTTGTTGAAGAACGTGGAAGATATACTTTGTAGAGGACACCCATACAGTACTCGCTTCCAGTCTCTCTCTCTCTGTCTCCTGAACCTAACGGACTGTTTCTCTGTCTCTCGGACCGGACCACCACACCTGACATGGACAACATTGAGGTGTTTGACTCACCCGGAAAGGGGAGGGGCCTTAGAGCCACTAAGGAGCTGCTTTCCGGAGACGTTCTTTTCTCAGAACCCCCTTTTGCTGCAGTTGTGTTTGACAGGTAAGAAGATGCTGCAGTATGGATGGGGTTTGGCTTGGCACATGAGACATGACTAACTCCTAATGCATGGGCGACCACACATGAGCCCAATATACCGATCCCGTGTTATATGTCTTAATGGCTGCGTTTACACAGGCAGCCCAATTCTGAAACTTTGCGACTTATTGATATTTTGGCCAATCTGATCAAATCTTTTGCCAATTATTGGGCAAAAGATCAGAATTGGGCTGCAACCATTAACATGTGTTATTCACAGCCACATATAATTAGTTCAAAACATTTACATAGTGTAAAATGGTGATGAGGACAGGTCACACACAGGTCCCATGCATGCTGACACATAGGCTAAAGCCTGCCATCGTTTAGTTGAAGATACAGCACTTTACCATATTACTGTACTGTATTGTTCTATACTGTACTATGCTGTAGTTCTCTCTGTCATCTGCACATGATTGGACATGACAGTTAGATGACAGCCATATGAATTGGCCTGTTGTCACACCACATGTTCTCAGGGCAGTGGGACAGGCCGGGACAGGTTAGGTCTCAAGAAGCAAAATATATTATTATTGTGGTGGAGCATTTTGTTTTTATCTGGAGAGACACAACAAACTTCACAAGATATTATAGGTACAAATCAGTTTGTGAACAACAAGATCAGAGTGCTATGACCTCAGCAGGGGACAGAGACATGGGGTCAAAGTCATCACATGAAGTCATGTGGTGATGTACTTTCCCATCCTTCTTCCCCTGCTGTGGATCATGGAACTAGCCTCAATCTCATGTAAGTAAGTAAGCATTGGACAAGTACACTTTGCTGGAGCCAGAAGGCCCAAATCTCCTATTTCTGTAGTGTGTACAACAGAAGAGGCTAGTGGGAGGAGCAATAGGAGGACGGGCTCATTGTATTGGCTGAAATGGAGTTAATGGAACGGAGTCGTCAAACGTGGTTTCCATATGTTTGATGTGTTTGATATCGTTCCATTTATTCCATTCCAACCATTACAATGAGCGTTTCCTAATATAGCTCCTCTCAACAGCCTTCTCTGTTGTACAAGTACACCCCCTGTATAGAACCACAAGGCCACTGAGTTGGTTAAACCTCATGTAGCCTGCAGTAGGCCTATAGGAACTCTATAACTCTATATATCCCTCTCTTCCATTCACATCCTTCATACTCCCCTCACTTTCTATTGTCTGTCTCTCTCTCTCTTTTCTCTCTCTCTCTTTTCTCTCTCTCTCTTTTCTCTCTCTCTCGCTCCCTCTCTCTCGCTCCCTCTCTCTCCTCTCTCTCCTCTCTCTCCTCTCTCTCTCTCTCCAGTCTTGCAGACAAGATCTGCCACAGCTGTTTCCGCAGACAGGACAAGCTGCAGCGCTGTGGCCAGTGTAAGTTCGCCCAGTACTGTGACAAGACATGCCAGAGCGCTGGCTGGAAGGAACACAAGCTGGAGTGTGGAGCCATCAAGGCTTTCGGGGCCATCGGGGACAACTTCGGCAAGGCACCCAATGAGAACATCCGGTGAGGAGGGATTGTGTGTGTGGGTGGCACTTGTGGGTGAGGTGAGGTGAGGGGGAATAGAGGGATGAGGAGGGCGTCTGGGAGATAAGCAGAGAGAGAGAGAGAGAGGAGCCAAAGACTTAGGGGGGTGCATGGGGAGCGAGAGATGGGGGATGCAGGGGGATAGAAAGTGTGCAATGTTGAATAGTTTACTGTCAATTGAGTCATTATCATGTTATGGATGAGCATTAAGGTTTGACCTAACAACTCATGCTCCGTGTCCCTGTCAGTTTGGCCGCCCGCATCATGTGGCGCCTCGATAAAGAGGGCAGTGTCATGTCAGACATGCAGATGACCTCATTGGACGATCTGGAGAACCACATCAGTGACATGCCTGAGGATGATCTGAAGGAGCTGAAGGTGGACATCCACAACTTCTTGGACTACTGGCCACGCAACAGCAAGCAACACCGTGTAGACGACATCTCGCACATCTTTGGAGTGGTAGGTTCTTCCCTCTTCTCTTTCTTCTCTCCATTTCTTCCTGTTTCTCTTCCTGTTTCTTCTTATTCTATCACTTTCCTTTTTTCATCTGTCCATCTGTTCCTCTCCATCCCTCTGTAGATCAACTGTAATGGCTTCACAGTGAGTGACCAGAGAGGTCTAAATGCCGTGGGAGTGGGTCTGTTCCCTAACCTGTGTCTGGTCAACCATGACTGCTGGCCTAACTGCACTGTCATCCTCAACCATGGCAAGTATGTACTGTAATTCAATAACAATAGGGACACCATGAGCGTGTGTGTGTGTGTGTGTGTGTGTGTGTGTGTGTGTGTGTGTGTGTGTGTGTGTGTGTGTGTGTGTGTGTGTGTGTGTGTGTGTGTGTGTGTGTGTGTGTGTGTGTGTGTGTGTGTGTGTGTGTGTGTGTGTGTGTGTGTGTGTGTGTGTGTGTGTGTGTGTTTGGTGTAAACTGCTTCTTGCTTTGTCTTTCAGTCAGTCGGCTGTGAATACTGTGTATCACTCTCAGATGAGGTGGGTCTTTCTGGTACAATAGTATAACCCCAACAACTTCCTAAATATCATCAATTAAAATCTCACCATCATGAATCACCATCCCTCCTATGATGCATCACTATCAGAGATAAACTTGAAACAGGGTTCTTCATAGACCTGACTTCAAGTTTAAAATTGAGTTGCTTCACCATATCAAAAATGGTTGCTTGTGTAAAGGACATCACACTGCTTCCTCCTGATTCGACCCATACTGAGGCTCGAACCCAGGACCTCTGCCTCGCAAAAACACATGACCACCTTCCTGAAGTGTCTTACCCAGTCGTGACGCAGCACAAGTGGAGACACTTCAGGTGGAGGATTTTCACAGATCCCCAAAAGCTACATTCACCTCCTAAACTCACTCCGCAGCGACCCCAGCATTGATCTTAGAGCAATTGCAGATTGGGGTCAGGGCACCATTGTAAATGAGGAGTGAAATTCACAAATCCTCATTTGCTACACTTGCTAACTTACTAATTCTGTTACAACTCCACCTACCTCTCCCAGATCCATATCTTTAGATATATATGGCTCTGCCCTCCCCCTTTCCACCACTCCAGTCCTGCAAGTCACTAGCACCACCTGTTTGCTAGCTCAGCAAACATAAGGAATGTCCACCTGTCATCATGTCTTCCTTCACCATTTGTGCTGTTGGCTCGTCTCTGAACATTGTGTTTGGGTTTCCCTCCGTCTCCCGCTGTCTCCCGCTGTCTGTCTATCTCTGTCTGCCTCTGTCACCCTCTGTCTCCCTCTGTCACCCTCTATCTGCCTCTGTCACCCTCTATCTGCCTCTGTCTCCCTTTCTCTCTGTCTCTCCTTCGCTCTGTCTCCGTCTGTCTCCCTTTCTCTCTGTCTCTCTGTCTATCTCCCCCTGTCTCCTTGTCTGTCTTGAACAGAGTGCCATGTGAGTGATAGTAGATAGTAGCAAATTCTATGCTGGTATTTGGAAATATTGATGAAAAGATCTGTATAAAAATTTTACCAAATGTTGCCTAAGACCCCTCAGGTGATCTGTGCATTGTCACATGTCCGTGATCTACAACTGTAGCTACAGGTTAATCTCAGAATTCCATTTTAGACTATTGAGATGCACCCTGTCCTTTGCCTCCGGCGCACCCCACATAACCCACTCACTGCCCCTCTCCTCACCCCAGGATTGAGCTGCGTGCCCTGGGCAAGATCGAGCCGGGTGAGGAGGTGACAGTGTCCTACGTGGATTTCCTGAACGTGACTGAGGACAGACAGAGACAGCTGAAAATGCATTACTTCTTTGACTGTACCTGTGAACACTGTAAAGGTCACATTAAAGACGACCTCAAGATGGGAGGCAAGGAGGTGGACGGGGTCAAGGTAGGGGCATGTGAATGTGAAATCCACCCATGTATGTGATTTAAATTTGACCAGCAAATATCCCACTGGGTTCAGTGCATTACTTATTATGATAGGATCAAATGATGGGTCCTAGGACTGATTATTGTTTAAAGTGAAAAGAACTGAACCTTGTGTTGCTTTCGATTTATGAACATCATATCCTGTACTAGGCCTTGTGGGAATGTGTTGACTTGCTGTAGGCTAAATCACTGCTAGCTGTAACATAATATCAAACCACTTTAAAGTTGCTAATAGGTCCACTCACATTCTTTCCTACATCTAGATGAGTCACTGCTTGAGAGGTCAGACTCAGGACAAAAGCCAGCCAAGACAGCTGCCCTCGACGACTACGATCATGAAAGCAATACCCTAACATTAGAGTACTGGGACTATAGAATTAGAATTCTGTTCCTAGGGCTTTTGTCAGTCAGTATGTTCACATATGGCATCATTATGAAAACAGAGAACATTATTGAGAACATTATTGAGCATCTGCAACGGTGACATTGGTAACAAGGCACAATATATTGTCACGTGATAATAACGTGTTGTCATCGGTGTCAATCAGAGTGTAATTTTGACAAGACCAGACTGACATGTGAGACATGTCTAGTGATACATTATATACTACCCCCACATGTATTCCAGCATACATACACTACCAGTCAAAAGTTTTAGAACACCTACTCATTCAAGGGTTTTTCTTTATTTTTACTATTTTCTACATTGTAGAGTAGTAGTGAAGACATCAAAACTATGAAATAACACATATGGAATTATGTAGTAACCAAAAAAGTGTTAAACAATTCAAAATATATTTTATATTTCAGATTCCTGAAAGTAGCCACCCTTTGCCTTGATGACAGCTTTGCACACTCTTGGCATTCTCTCAATCAGCTTCATGAGGAATGCTTTTCCATGTGCTGAGCACCTGTTGGCTGCTTTTCCTTCACTCTGTGGTCCATTTGTGTGTATATATATATATATAGAACAAGTCAAAAGCTTGCAAACACCTACTCATTCGAGGTTTTTTCTTTATTTTACTATTTTCAACATTATAGAGTAATAGCGAAGACATCAACACTATGAACTAACACATATGGAATTATGTACCAACCAAAAAAGTATAAAACAAATCAAAATATATTTTATATTTGAGATTCTTCAAAGTAGCCACCCTTTGCCTTGATGACAGCTTTAAACACTTATAGCATTCTCTCAACCAGCTTCATGAGGAATGCTTTTCCATATGCTGAGCACGTGTGGCTGCTTTTCCATAACTCTGTAGTCCAACTCATCCCAAGCCATCTCAATTGGGTTGAGGTCAGGTGATTGTGGAAGCCAGGTTATCTGATGCAGCAATCCATCACTCTCCTTGGTCAAATAGCCCTTACACAGCCTGGAGGTGTGTTGGGTCATTGTTCTGTTGAAAAACAAATGATAGTCCCACTAAGCGCAAACCAGATGGGATGGCACATCGCTGCAGAATGCTGTGGTAGCCATGCTGGTTAAGTGTGCCTTGAATTCTAAATAAATCACTGAAAGCGTCACCAGCAATGCACCCCCACACATCACACGTCCTCCTCCGTGCTTCACGGTGGGAACCACACATGCAGAGATCATCCGTTCACCTACTCTGCATTTCACAAAGACAAGGCGGTTGCAATCAAAAATCTCAAATTTGGACTCATGACACCAAAGGACAGATTTCCACCGGTCTAGTGTCCATTGCTCGTGTTTCTTGGCCCTAGCAAGTCTCTTCTTATTATTGGTGTCCTTTAGTGGGGGTTTCTTTGCAGCAATCAAACCATGAAGGCTTGATTCATGTAGTCTTCTCTGAACAGTTGATGTTGAGATGTGTCTGTTACTTGAACTTTATTTGGGCTGCAATCTGAGGTGCAGTTAACTCTAATGAACTTATCCTCTGCAGCAGAGGTCATTCTGGGTCTTCCTTTTATGTGGTGGTCCTCATGAGAGCCAGTTTCATCATAGCGCTTAATGTTTTTGCTACCGCACTTGAAGAAACTTTCAAAGTTCTTGAAATTTTACGGATTGACTGACCTTCATGTCTTAAAGTAATGATGGACTGTTTTTTCTCTTTGCTTATTTGAGCTGTTCTTGCCATAATATGGACTTGGTCTTTTACCAAATAAGGCTATCTTCTGTATACCACCCCTACCTTGTTACAACACAACTTAATGGCTCAAACTCTTAAGACTCTGTCCCTTTTTTCAATTTTCACCTAAAATGACATACCCAAATCTAACTGCCTGTAGCTCAGGCCCTGAAGCAAGGATATGCATTTTCTTGGTACCATTTGAAAGGAAACGTTTTGACGTTTGTGTAAATGTGAAAGGAATGTAGGAAAATATAACACATTAGATCTGGTAAAAGATAATACAAAGAAAAAAACGTTTTATAGTATTTTTTTTGTACCATCATCTTTGAAATTCAAGTGAAAACCCATAATGTATTATTCCAGCCCAGATGCAATATATATTTTGGCCAGTAGATGGAGGCAGTGTATTTGCAACGTGTTAGACTGATCCAATGAACCATTTCATTTCTGTTTAAAATGTTGTATCTAGACCACCCAAATGTGCCTAATTCGTCTATTAATAACTTTTCATGTTCAAAACTGTGCACTCTCCTCAAACAATAGCTTGGTATTCTTTCACTGTAATAGCTACTGTAAATTTGACAGTGCAGTTAGATTAACAAGAATTTAAGTTTTCTGCCAATATCAGACATGTCTATGTCCTGGGAAATGTTCTTGTTACTTACAACCTCATGCTAATCGCATTAGCCTATGTTAGCTCAACCGTCCCACCGGGGGCCCACTGATCCTGAAGAAGTTTTAAGAATGAAAGAAATTCCACAAATTAACTTTTAACAAGGCACACCTGTTAATTGAAATGCATTCCAGGTGACTACCTCATGAAGCTGGTTGAGAGAATGCCAAGAGAACGCAAAGCTGTCATCAAGGCAAAGGGTGGCTACTGTCAAGAATGTCACATTTAAAATATGTTTAGATTTGTTTAACACTTTTTTGGTTACTACATTATTCCATATGTGTTATTTCATAGTTTTGATGTCTTCTCTATTATTCTTCAATGTAGAAAACAGTAAAAATAAAGAAAAACCCATGAATGAGCAGGTGTGTCCAACCTTTTGACTGGTACTGTATATTTATACTCCGTAGTCATTGGACATTCTTAATTCCATTATTTAACTTTTTACATTTGTGTGGATTGCTGCGTATGGCTAGATATTACTGCACTGTTGGAGCTAAAAACACAAGCATTTCGCTACATCCACAATTTCATCTAGTAAATATGTGTATGCGGCCAATAAAATGTGATTTGATTTGAGCAAGGCACTTAGACAAGCTCCAGGAACACTGCACTGCGGCTGACTGTGCTCCTTCCAATGAGTGTGTGTGTGTGTGTGTGTGTGTGTGTGTGTGTGTGTGTGTGTGTGTGTGTGTGTGTGTGTGTGTGTGTGTGTGTGTGTGTGTGTGTGTGTGTGTGTGTGTGTGTGTGTGTGTGTGTGTGTGTGTGTTGTCTGGGGGAGGTGGGAGCAGAGCAGAAGAAGAATATTTTTCTCTAAACCAGGGCTCCTCTCCTGACCTCTACTGTCCTATCCTGTCCTATTCTCTCATCTCCTGTCCTCTTCTCTCCTCTCATGTCCTATTCTCTCATCTCCTGTCCTCTTCTCTCCTCTCCTGTCCTATTCTCTCCTCCCCTGTCCTCTACTGTCCTCTCCTGTCCTCTTCTCTCCTCCCCTGTCCTATTCTCTCCTCTCCTGTCCTATTCTCTCCTCACCTGTCCACTACTGTCCTCTCCTGTCCTCTTCTCTCTTCCCCTGTCCTCTTCTCTCCACTCCTGTCCTCTTCTCTCCTCTCATCTCCTGTCCTTTTTTCTCCTCTACTGTCCTCTCCTGTCCTATTCTCATCTTCTGTCCTCTTCTCTCCTCTCCTGTCCTATTCTCTCCTCTCCTGACCTCTCCTGACCTCTACTGTCCTATCCTCTTCTCTCCTCTCATCTCCTGTCCTCCTCTCCTCTCCTCTCCTTTTCTCTCCTCCCCTGTCCTCTACTGTCCTCTACTGTCCTCTACTGTCCTCTTCTCTCCTCTTTTGTCCTCTTCTCTCCTCTTTTGTCCTCTTCTCCCCTCTCATGTTCTCTTCTCTCCTCTCCTGACCTCTCCTGTCCTCTCCACTCCTGTTCTCTCCTCTCATCTACTGTCCTTTTTTCTCCTCTCATGTCCTATTCTCTCATCTCCTGTCCTCTTCTCTCCTCCCCTATCCTATTCTCTCGTCTCCTGACCTCTCCTGACCTCTCCTGTCGTCTACTCTCCTCTCCTGTCCTCTCCTGTTCTCTTCTCTTCTCTCCTCTCCTGTCCTCCTCTTCTCTCCTGTCCGCTTCTCTTCTCTCCTCTCCTGACCTCTCCTGTCCTCTCCTGTCCTCTTCTCTCCTCTCCTGTCCTCTCCTGTCCTCTTCTCTCCTCTCATCTCCTGTCCTCCTCTCCTCTCCTGTCCTCTTCTCTCCTCCTGTCCTTTTCTCTCCTCTTCTGTCCTCTCCTGTCCCCGCCTGTCCTCTTCTCTCCTCTCCTGTCCTCTTCTCTCCTCTCCTGTCCTCTTCTCTCCTGTACTCTCCTGGCCTTTTCTCTCCTCTCATCTCCTGTCCTATTTTCTCCTCTACTGTCCTCTCCTGTACTCGCCTGTCCTCTTCTCTCCTCTTCTCTCCTCTCCTGTCCTCTCCTGTTTTCTCCTGTCCTCTCTTGTCCTTTTCTCTCCTGTCATCTCCTGTCCTCTCATGTCTTCTCCTGTCCTCTCATGTCCTGTAGGTACCAGAGGAGCAGGTGAAGGAGGTAACAGAGTACAGTCTGCAGATGCTGCAGAAGATGGATAAGGCTCGCTTGGAGGGGAACTACCATGAGGTACAACATAAACGCACGCACGCACGCACGCACGCACGCACGCACGCACGCACGCACGCACGCACGCACGCACGCACGCACGCACGCACGCACGCACGCACGCACGCACGCACGCACGCACGCACGCACGCACGCACGCACGCACGCACGCACGCACGCACGCACGCACGCACGCACGCACACACACACACACACACACACACACACACACACACACACACACACACACACACACACACACACACACACACACACACACACACACACACACACACACACAGGATTCCAAGCCTAAATCAACCCTCCCGCTCTCCTCCTCTCTCCTCCCAGGTTATTAAGATATGCAGGGAGTGTATGGAGAAACAGGAGCCAGTGTTGGCTGATACACACATCTACCAGCTAAGGATGTGGAGCACAGCCAGCGAAGTGTCAGCCTACCTGCAGTTTATTGACGAGGCCGCTGACTATGCACGCAAAATGGTGGACGGATACAAGTAAGTACAATTGACCATAAGAAACCTCTTAACAGAGTTTAGAAGAAAAAATGGTGTAATTAAATGTATCACTGTATCACATTTTGACAGCAAGCTATACCATCCATGCAACGCCCACCTGGGGATGGCAACCATGAGGGCAGGAGTGACCCACTGGCAGGCAGGGAAGATAGAGGTGGGACACGGCATGATCTGTAAGGCCTATGCCATCCTGCAGAGAACACACGGACCCACACATCCCATCACCAAAGACCTTGAGGTAAGACATGAGACATGCACACACACACATGCATTCTCACACAGAAACGCACACACACAGGGAACGATCTCCAAGATTAAAGTCACCTTGACGACCTGATCCCTCCCCCTCTCCCTAGGCTATGCGTATGCAGACAGAAATGGAGTTGAGGATGTTTAGAGAGAATGAGTATATTTACAAAAGTATGCGGGAGGCTGCCCTGAAGAACCAGCCAATGAGCATGATGAACGAACCTATGGCGGAGAGCGTCAAGAATCTCTTCCGCCGGCAGAAGAAGTGATCTCACACACACACACACCACACACACAGACACACAGACACACACAATAGCATAGCAGTGTACACAGTACACACCTTGATATCAGTTTACATACAGATTGTCAGAGGAATCAACCCTTCTCAGTTCCAACATCCATGGCTCCTCACCAACCATACTGTAGCTGGGAAACGCCTCACCCTCATATCCCCTCTCTTTATCCCCTTGTCAGCTACACTGGTGTGAAAGAGATAGTAAAAGCAAATTCCCAAAACACATCCACCATTGCTTTAACCCAACTTGCATTTTCAATATCACTAGCAATTTGAGGAAGCCACTTTTAAACTATTATGGGCCCTTTAATGGAAGGATTCGAACCTATCTGGTAACCCTTATATTGTAACAGACTAGATGGATGGCCCTACCAATCCTTTAAAGCTAGAATCCTTAGTTGCTATATCTATTTTTGGACTTATAAATCAATTATATATACCTATTGATTCTTGAAGAATATAACTTATAAATGCCTCATGAGCTTAGTTCAACTGTCACTCCATGAGAACCCAAAATAAAAGCTGGTTTTACTCCAATGTTTGTAAACAATGGAAATGTAAACAAACACTGTATAGCTTTAAAACGTGGGTAAAACTATAATTATTATATTGTGAATGGTCAGTCCTTGCATCCATAGCTCTGTATATCAATTTGACAGTTGTTACATTTCTCCAGGCCCATCTATCGGCTTCATACCAAAACAGAGGAGGGGTGACTGCTTTGTTATTGGTTCAATTAAGAATTCTAGCTTTATTTTCTACACTGCTGGGCTTTTTTAACTTTATATAAAAAAAAAAGTAAAGTCACATTAAAATTGTTGAGAAAAATCAATTGTTGGCTTGTGTGCTGATTTCCTAATGCATTGTATCCCACTAATCCACTGATCAATATTCTTCTAAATTCCACCATTGGTGTCTCATTATTGCTGAATTTCAATTTTCCCTGAAGTTCTACCTAAGTATGTAAAATGTTATTACAATGCATTGCAGTGAGACCAGACTATTCCATGCCTTTTAAATTATATTAATTCACAATGCACATTTGTTTGCTGCGGTGCCAGCTACAGTCATGATCGGAAAAGAGAAAGAGCTTCATCTAGTGGATACATTTAATCATTACACTCAATATATCCATGCCAGTACAGTAGGCCTATAGGGCTAATAAGGCTGTAATAAGAGCACAGGTGGCGGCAAAGGGTTGAATTGCATTCATTTCACATCAGTCATAAACAATTAATTAATTCACAATTTAATGATAACTGAACCCTAAAATAGTGTTGTTAAATGAACCCCCCATACATGTGCCCCTAGACTCACGTTGACGATGGTGTTTACATCCGCCAGATCTGTGACATTTTCGATCCCCTTCAGAGAGACCTTCAGAGAGGTTAAAAGGTTACATCTGAAATCAGTGGACACCAACCATGGTCAACTGGTCTCTGCATCAATTTTATTGGATGGTCACGTATGGAAAATTCATTTGACAGGTGTGCAGCAGGTATGTGAGGGGATGTAATGTCCCTTTTCATAGCCGGGCATCGGCACACATTTCAGCAAATAAATGCCTGTTTCAAATAAATGCCGGGTCTAAATGAATTGTGTTAGAGTGAACTTCAGTCAGTACCGTAAAGATTGTGCAAAATAAGATAAAGGTGAGCAATATCATTGACATGGATGAGACGGCAGTGTGATCTGACATGTTCGGCTCAACTAGATACATTCTCTCACTCACCCAACTACTGAGAGAATGGTGCTGTCACAGCCATGGATTGTAACCATCTGATTCCAAGGGTTGCAAGTTTGAATGCAGCGATAGAATGTTGTTTTTTAGATTTTTGTTTTAAGCCTATCCCAAACCTTAACTCTTACGTTAACCATTCCCGAGTTAATGCCTAAATTTAAAATGAAACACTTCTAAACACATTCTGCAGTTTCCAAATCACCTACACTTGCCGAACAACTCATAAAAATGACCCCCTGAGCTCTATTTCAAAATATTACTTTTGGGCAGAATTACTGTGATTCCATGCACTCCCCACATGCACTTGCAACACTCAAAGCACAGTAATATATTTAAACTCAAAGTATGCCATTCTGTTCCTTTGAAATTAATTTTCAAAGTTTCATAATGTTCTTTAAGACTTGCCCTTAATGAATTAATAAGGAATTATATTTGTGATGTTGTTTATTTAATGGATTATAGTACACTTGAATTGTGGTGTTTTCCATATAGCCTACAGTTAGCCTATATAAACTAAAATAGCCTACATTTTCTTTCATATTCTAAATTTGCCTTAGACCTTCATAAACACAACCAAATTATTATTTTTGCGATAGACATAGGCCTATATGAAATGTATTTATTAGACTTAGAACGCTGACATCAAGAAGCTGTATCAATGACTTAGGCAGCCTATGGGGTATCAAGACCTGTCACGATCGTTGTAATAAGTGGGCCAAGATGCAGCGTGGTATGGTTCCATCCTCTTTATTTGGAAGTGAAACTCAAAGAAAACAATAAAGCACAAAACGAAAACGTGAAGCTAATATAGTGCTCGCATAGACAAGATCCCACAAAGCACAATGGGAAAATGGCTGCCTAAATATGATCCCCAATCAGAGACAACGATAAACAGCTGCCTCTGATTGGGAACCATACCAGGCCAACATAGAAATAGAATCACCTAGATAACCCACCCTAGTCACACCCTGGCCTAACCAACATAGAGAATAAAAAGCTCTCTATGGTCAGGGCGTGACAGTACCCCCCCCCCCCCAAAGGTGCGGACTCCGACCACAAAACCTGACTCAATAGAGGAGGGTCCGGGTGGGGATCTACCGTCGGGGGTGGCTCCGGTGCGGGGCGTAGTACCCACTCTGCTCGTGGATACGTCATCTTCAATGGCGGCTCTGGTGCGGGGATCGTCGCCAGAAGCTCCGGACCGTGGATCGTCGCCGGGGGAACCGGACCGTGGCTCGTCGCCGGAGGAATCGGACCGTGAATCGTCGCCGGGATCTCCGGACTGTGGATCGTCGCCGGAGGAACCGTACCATGGATCGTCGCCGGAGGCTCCGGACTGGGAACCCTCGCAGGAGGCTCTGGACTGGGAACCCCCGCTGGAGGCTCTGGACTGCAGACTGTCGCTGGAGGCTCTGGACTGCAGACTGTCGCTGGAGGCTCTGGACTGCAGACTGTCGCTGGAGGCTCTGGACCGCAGACCATCGCTGGAGGCTCTGCACTGCCAACCGTTGCTGGTGGTTCCGGACCGTTGACCGTCTCAGGAGGTTCCGGACCGTGGACCGTCTCAGGAGGTTCCGGACCGTGGACCGTCTCAGGGGACCGTGGACCGTCTCAGGAGGTTTCGGACCGTGGACCGTCTCAGGAGGTTCCGGACCGTGGACCGTCTCAGGAGGTTCCGGACCGTGGACCGTCTCAGGAGGTTCCGGACCGTGGACCGTCTCAGGAGGTTCCGGACCGTGGACCGTCTCAGAGACCGTGAACCGTCTCAGGAGGTTCCGGACCGTGGACCGTCTCAGAAGGTTCCGGACTGTGGACCGTCGTTGGAGATTCCGGACCGTGGACCGTCGTTGGAGGTTCCGGACCGTGGACCGTCGTTGGAGGTTCCGGACCGTGGACCGTCGTTGGAGGTTCCGGACCGTGGACTGTCGTTGGAGGTTCCGGACCGTGGACCGTCGTTGGAAGTTCCGGACCGTGGACCGTCGTTGGAGGTTCCGGACTGTGGACCGTTGTTGGAGGTTCCGGACTGTGGACCGTCGTTGGAGGTTCCGGACTGTGGACCGTCGTTGGAGGTTCCGGACTGTGGACCGTCGCTGGAGGTTCCGGAATGTGAAACGTCGCCGGAAGCTCTGGATTTGGGATCGTCGCCGGAAGCCTGGTACGTGGGACCGGCACTGGTGGTACCGGGCTGGTGACACGCACCTCAGGGCGAGTGCGAGGAGCAGGCACAGGATGTACTGGACTGGGGAGGCGCACTGGAGGCCTGATGCTTGGGGCCGGTACAAGTGGCACCGGGCTGGTGACACGCACCTTCTGCTCCCATGGAAGGCGATCCTTTCTGGCCAGGATCTCCTCCGACCTCCAGGATCCCTTACCGTCCAAGATATCCTCCCATGTCCATGTCTGCTCCTCCTGGCCACGCTGCTTGGTCCGTTTGTGGTGGGAACTTCTGTCACGAGCGTTGTAATAAGTGGACCAAGATGCAGCGTAATATGGTTCCATCCTCTTTATTTGGAAGTGAAACTCAAAGAAAACAATAATGCGCAAAATAAAAACGTGAAGCTAATATAGGGCTCGCAGGCAATTATACATAGACAAGATCCCACAAAGCACAATGGGGAAATGGCTGCCTAAATATGATCCCCAATCACCGACAACAATAAACAGCTGCCTCTGATTGGGAACCATACCAGACCAACATAGAAATAGAATCACCTTGTTAACCCACCCTAGTCACACCCCGACCTAACCAACATAGAGAATAAAAAGCTCTCTATGGTCAGGGCGTGACAAGACCTGGCTTTTCTAGTGTAAAGGAAATACCCTAAGAATGACCAACAAGTCCGTTTTTTGGGGTTACTTTCCACAGCAAATAATGTTATACCATAACGAGTTACTTTTAAAGGAAGTAACGTTGTAATGTATCAAGTTACTTTTAACTTCTCAGCACTCTGCGTCTAACGTCTGCTTCCAACTCACACTCTCAAACATGTAGCTCCCCTAAATGCAGCTCACTTTCCAGTCCACCTTCCAGCTCACACTCTCAAACACATAGATCCCCTGAACGCAGCTCACTCTCCAGATCCCAATCACCTGAATTCTGATCACCTGTTCACACACCTGTATGTCATTATCATACGCTATTTAGTTCAGTTCTTTGCACCCCATCATTGTGAGGTATTGTTTGTTTTGTGACACACTTCTATTCGGAGCGCTGGGTTTCCCGTGATTTTCTCCTCCCGTGTATGATAGTTTTGGCCTGCCTCACTAGCAACACCTTTTGCCTATTCCCTGCCTGTACTTTAGCCTGCTATCAAGCTAATGCCTGATCTCCCAGATGACCTTACTAGCTTTTAACCTGCCTGTACTGTTGCCTTTTTGGACCCCCTGTTTATGACCTACTGCCTGCCCCTGGACCCAGGTTCCATAGAGAGCACTCGGGGTTCTCTATGGTGCAACCAGGACGTGACTAGGGGGGTTTCTAGGTGTTATATTTCAATGTTGGTGTGTGTGTATGGTTCCCAATTGGAGGCAGCTGATAATCGTTACCTCTAATTGGGGATCATACTTAGTGTGTACTTTTTCCCACCTGCTATGGGGGATATTGTTTTGTATGAATGCCTATGTGCGCTACGTATTTCACCATCGTTATATCTTTGTTGTTTTGGAAGTTTCACTATCATTAAAATTTGGAACTCTACTCATGCTGCGCCTTGGTCAAATTATTCATACGACGGTTGTGACAGAATATCCCCCATAGTCAGGACCAAGCAGCGTGCCATGGGTCATGGGAAGAGATACTAGGTGGATGCGAGACCCTTCCTTGGCGGGAGTCACCGAGGAGTAAAGGAGGACAGCAACGACGCCGGGGTCCGCGGCCACAAACAGCCCAAGGGCAACCCCATGTTTTTTGGGGGGGACGGCACAAGAGGCGGTCGTCCGAGCCGAGGAGAGAGCCAGAGACCGTCTGGGAGTTGATGGAGCAGTTTGAGGAGGGATACCGGAGAGAGATGTTGGCTAGGAGTATGATGCAGCGCAGGCGTTTTGAGGAGCGTGTCATCAGTCCGGTGCAACCTGTGCCGGATCCACGCACCAGGCCTCCAGTGCGCCTTGCCAGCCCGGTACGTCCTGTGCCGGGTCCCCGCACTCGCCCTGAAGAGCGTGTCATCAGTCCGGTGCAACCCGTGCCGGATCCACGCACCAGGCCTCCAGTGCGCCTTCCCAGCCCGGTACGTCCTGTGCCGGGTCCCCGCACTCGCCCTGAAGAGCGTGTCATCAGTCCGGTGCAACCCGTGCCGGATCCACGCACCAGGCCTCCAGTGCGCCTTCCCAGCCCGGTACGTCCTGTGCCGACTCCCCGCACTCGCCCTGAAGAGCGTGTCATCAGTCCGGTGCAACCTGTGCCGGCTCCAAGCACCAGGCCTCCAGTGCGCCTTCCCAGCCCGGTACGTCCTGTGCCGGCTCCCCGCACTCGCCCTGAAGAGCGTGTCATCAGTCCGGTGCAACCTGTGCCGGCTCCAAGCACCAGGCCTCCAGTGCGCCTCCCCAGCCCGGTACGTCCTGTGCCGGCTCCCCGCACTCGCCCTGAAGAGCGTGTCATCAGTCCGGTGCAACCTGTGCCGTCTCCACGCACCAGGCCTCCAGTGCCCAGTCCAGGCACGGCGTCCAGTCCCGCTCCATGGCCGGAGCCTTCCTCTGCGCCGGTGCCCAGTCCAGGCACGGCGTCCAGCCCAGCTCCATGGCCGGATCCGCGGTCTGAGCGGGTGCTACGTTCCACACCGGAGCCGCCACCGACGCTAGTTGCCCACCCTAACCCTCCACATCTAGTTTCAGGTTTTGCAGTCGGAGTCCGCACCTTTGGGGGGGGGGGGGGTACTGTCACGCCCTGACCATAGAGAGCCCTCTGGGTTCTCTATGGTGTAATAGGTCAGGGCGTGACTAGGGGGGTTTCTAGGTATTATATTTCTATGTTGGTGTGTGTGTATGGTTCCCAATTGGAGGCAGCTGATAATCATTACCTCTAATTGGGGATCATACTTAGTCTGTCCTTTTTCCCACCTGCTATGGGGGATATTGTTTTGTATTAGTGCCTATGTGTGCTACGTATTTCATGATTGATATATCTTTGTTGTTTTGGAAGTTTCACCATCATTAAAATGTGGAACTCTACTCACGCTGTGCCTTGGTCCAATTATTCATACGACGGTTGTGACACCTGCCTCCTCCTGTGGTCCTGTACAAATAAACACCTGCTGCGCCCTGCACTTGAAACCAGCTCTCTCCCATCGTGTTCGCTACACTGCGTGGTCAGCAGGACTCAAACACCATCATCAAGTTTGCTGATGACATGACGTGGTGATGATGGTGATGACTTGTCCTACAGGGAGGAGGTCATAGCACTTATTATTTTTCTTGTGTTTCATGTGGGTTTTTTTATATCTAAAGTATTACCTTTTATTGTGCATTGTTAGTAAAGAGCTCACAAGTTAAGCATTTCACTGTAATGTTTTACACCTGCTGTATCATGTATACGGGACAATAAAACGTGAGTTTTTGAACTGCTGTTAGATGTGGGTATACTGCAAGGATATTATGTAAACTGTTTGTAAGTCGCTCTGGATAAGAGCATCTGCTAAATGACTTAAATGTAATGTAAATGTAAACTAAAGCTGAAACTAATCATGGAAAAACTATTTAGTAAACTGAAATAAAATAATTAACAAACCCATTTGAAAAACTAACTATACTGAAATAATTATGTTTGACTCAATGCTCCTGATAAATGCGTCTAGGAGAAGATGTTTAAAAAATGCCTAGTTTCTGCATCACTATCACTAGCTTTCACTGAAAATTGGCTAGGTCGCTAACTTCATCATTACATATACTAGGCCTACTACAAAAGTTTAAAAGCATTGTATTGGTTGTAAACATGGGCAAGAGGGTTTCCTTCCATATTTTTTTGCAGCAGTGTCTGCGCTATTCCTTGTCACATTTTGTATGGAGGTAGTTTCGTGCCAACAAAAACAAGGGGTTAAATGTGTCAGAAAAAACACAATTTCCTGAGCTTTTATATATGTCCTAGGTACAGGACAGACACCTCAACCTTATGATGTATTATTTGACTGCCTTTTTTGCCATTTATGAATGTGTTATTCCATGCGTTTCTACGGGCAATAGTAATAAAGGCCAAATTCAATACATCAAATCATGGGATTGAGACTTTTAGAGGTTGATTATCATTCAAAAATAACCTTACAAATTATACACCTACTGTTAGCTGTTAAACCACAGATTTCCACTAAATATGTATCTATTGTATTTGTAAATCATTCTGAAAGTAGAATTTTGGCGGTTTCCAAAACCACATTGCATTTGAGTGTGTCAGAACAGATAAGGCCAATTGTTCAAATTAGAACCTTATGGCTGTATTGCCTTGGGTTCTCAAGAGCTCAGGTTAGTTTTTAAATTATAAAGAAAATCTCAATGTGACTTGGATTTAAAAGGAATAGCGTCGAGACCAGAGCATAAAATATGGTGGAAGGAAACTCTATCTTGGCCATGTTTCACCAATCCAATGCTTTTACTTTAGTAGTACAAGAATAATCAAGTTCGATACCTAGACATTTTTTTCCCTCTGTTAGCTAGTGATAGGGATGCACAAGCTAGAACTTTTTTGAAACATCGCCATCTCCTGGCCGCAGTTACCCGCCAGATTTAAGTAGCTTGAAAAGCCCCCCCCCCCAAAAAAAATAATATTTTTTTGAGAAGTCATGATGGTTTTATTTTAGTTCGTTTTGGAGTCAAAGATAATAGTTTCAATATAGTTTTTCAAATGGGTTCATTATTTTAATTCAGTTTACTAAATAGTTTTCGTTTACTATATTAACCTTGGTAGTAGTAATGCAAAAAGTTTTATTTGGGTTTTTATTTGAAACCTAAGGTCACTATCCCAGTTACAACCTATTTTGGATATCAAATTCAGCAATTCCAGTTCCTGTTTATGGATCTAAATGACCTACAGGATATCCGCTCAAAGGTTTGTGTGGTAGTATTATTATTATTATTATTATATAAGGACAGCTGTGATAGTGAAGGAGAGTAAAGTCCATAGAACAGATTTTTCATGGTCCATTGTGACATAACAAAACTTTGTGCTGGCCTAAATACTGAGCCTAATGTTACAGTAAATATGAGAACTACATGATGCAGAGCACTTAGCCACTCATTTCATGTTTCAGATGTAGATGTTAAACAACTGGTAATTGTTTAGCTGATAGAGAAAAAGGCCTAAACCATGCACACTCTCACGCTTTATTAAAATACACATGTGGACTCTTTACACTTGTAAGATTAATCATAGCTATTCCTATACATACAGTACATAAACTATATTAGTATGCAATACAAAGGCAATCTACAGAGGAGTGCTCAGGGTCCAATCCAGTGAGGTTGCCTATAAACTGAAGAAGAATGCCAGTAAATGGGTGGGTAGGTGAAATAGATGAATTGATCGATGAACTACAACTAGGTTACTTTGAACTACAAATCCTAACAACAAATCTCTCAAGTGTCCCCCATGGAACCCTGGCATCACATTGGTGGACTCGATGAGGAGGGGTGTGGCCAGCCAAGTGAAGGAGCCTGATGAGGACGTCATCGCTGCCCTCTGATTGGCTGATTTGATTGTCGCCTTCCTCTTCTGCCAGACAGGATTGGTCCGCACTGCAGCCCTCTGAGATACAGAAAGCAAAGCATTTTATCCACCGCTCTATTAGAACCAGTGGAATAACCATAGAGATCATCCCAGAAACATGACATTGAAGTTTCTTTACCTGAGTCACAACAGATGCTTGGTGCGGCGCAGCATCCTGCTTCAGATCCACAGGGTCTCCCTCCTGCCTGACAGGGGGTGGGCAGGTAGTTCTCCTCCATGCAGCGTGCCGTCTCTGGGGAGCCCATCCAGCAGCCCAGCCCTTCCCCACAGCAGATACTGGGGCCGAAGCAGCGGCCCTGCTCCCCTGGCCCACACAACATGCACCGCAGGAGAAGAGAAGGGACAATCGGGTATTAAGTTGTACCATCATTCAAAAACATAGATTCTTATCAACATTCTTACTCCCTTTTTTCACAGGGAAGGTAAAGGTTCATTGTCAAATCTCAGATTTCAGTTTCTTCAGAATTCAGTGCTTCTACAGAGCCTCACTTTCAGTTCCCACTCCTCTTGATACATAAGACAAATCATACCTGCTATTTACAATACACATAAGATTTAAATAGTGTAGATCTAGATTCTAGATCTAGCCACTCACCTTGCGTTGTGGAGAGTCCATGACGGACCTCTTGCCCCCGATGGGACAGTTGGAGATGTAGCAGGGTGAACAGAAAGACATGAGGAAGAATAAACACAAGGACACAGCGGCTCCAGTCATCTTGTCACACAGCTAGAAGTGGTGGGTGCGGAGTCAGGCGCAGAGGAATAATGGGGAAAACCGAACTTTATTACGGTATCCAAAAGTAACGCCAAAAACGACAGGCGAAAATAAATATGTCCAACCCAAAACTGGACACCAAACAGTCAGTGAACATAACATGCAACCAACCTAGACAAACAGAGAACAAGCCCGCACAAAAGCAGGCGGGCCTAACAGGCTTAAATAGCCCTGAAACAAAACTCAAACAAGAAACAGGTGCAACCAATAAGACATAACAAACAGAAAAGGGGATCGGTGGCAGCTAGTAGACCGATAACGACGAGCGCCGAGCGCCGCCCGGGGTCGTGACACATCTCTACTGGGAGAAGAGGAATAGAGTACAAGTCGAATGTGTTTCTTCATTTCGGAGTGACTCCCAGGTGAATGTTGAAGTTCTGTATCTTCAGTAGCACCCAGACCTCTTATATACCCTCTCCCCTCTCGCCCGGGGAGTGACACGGACCCCTGACATCCACTTAGGGTTAATTAACGAACCTGTCTTACTCCCCATCCCTCCTGATAGCGCTGGCCCCTGGCTTGGGCTTGGCAGATGCCTGGCCAGCAGTACATTCATACAGTGAGTGGCCTGGCACTGCCTCAGCCATAGAGACAATCATTAGTGGAGGGCCTGTGTCCGTGACTATGCATGTGAAAGAGGAGAGGTGTCAGAAGAATGAGACAGACGGGAAGTGTTTGGTGTGTAGATGGGGATGGGGGGATGTGTTGAACCTGGACCTATGACCTATGACCTATTATTAGAGAGATGACGAAATGAGATGGTGATTGTGAGGCAATTACTGGAGAGCAGTGTATTTCAGTGTTAGCTAACTATCTGACAGACTAGTTGGCTACATCCTGTAGATGGTTCCAGTTCAAGGATTGAGAAAACAGCATCATGTAGTAATGGGATAAGAAGACATATTTGTACCTACTGAGATTATACACCATTTCATCGACTAGATTCAGTCGCGGGACGAATTTTTGCTTGAGCAGAGGGTCGGTGGCCGGAACGTAATTACAAATAATTTGTGGACTGAAAATTGACAAGAAGCCCAAATAGATAAAATGTTTGACTAAAATGTAATCATTTCAAACCTTGTTTATATTTGTATATGATCACGTGTCTCTGTATTATGCGTGGGAATACTAAACAACTATTTCTTAAATTAAAATCACTTAGAGCTGATTTCCTGCTGTGTCCAACAATGAAAATTCCACACCATTTTTATAATTGTTTTAAGTGATTATTATTATTATTATTTTTGCTCAGAAAACTTGGGGGGCCAAATAAAACCACCCATGGGCCAAATTCAGCCCAGTTGGTGAACCCTGCACTAGGGGTTATCTTATTACTGCACTTTATGAGCTTTTATTGGCTACACACATTGGCACACTAGCACACACACACACACACAAGATATACCTGATATGTCACCTTAATAAACTTTCTAGTACCTCATAGCAATTAGTACACATTGTCGAGGTCTTAGGTTAATTGATTAACCGAGTCCATTAACACAGACAACACTAATCGGCTTCCTATGAGAGACGTTCACTCTTCCAATGAGATGAGCTCAATTAGTGCCTTCCGGTTATGTCATCCTGTATTGATGCAGAAAGGCAGGGTGAATATATACTCAAATTGGGGGGGACGAGTTTACGTCGGATGATTGGTGCATACATGTGTCATAAGATGTATGTGATATCACAGTTTTCAACCTTTAAGAGCCAGTACCCACTATGAAGAGTCACTGTGAGGTAAGACAAGTAAAGGCTTGGTGTTGCTGCCAGGAACATGTCTATATGCTTGTGTATAGGCCTGTCTGAGAGATTAATGTTGGCCCAGTTCAAATATTTTGTATATGCACCCTTCATCACTTTTAAAGAGTATTTGAAATGGCCCAACTGAGCTCTTCTCCCATGGTGCAGTTGGGTTATCCTTCCCACATGTGGCTGTATTGACTCACTACATGTTACACTGTCATACATGAGCCAACTCAATCCTTCTGTTTATGCTGAATAAAATCTACCCATCACCCAAGAGGCTAAAGCAGACTAGTTGAACAAATGAATACCTTGAAATACTCTAATATTCCTAGTCGTTACGTTGATACCCTAGTATATGTGTAAATCAGACAGAGCTTCACTTTGATTTAGACGTGCGTCTAAATGACTTGGAATACTGTCATGTCATCAAGACACTTAAACGTTATATCATCACCATGAGCATTCACAGAGCATACACCAGCTTCACATGACAACATATTCATTACCTTTCTGTGGTGGTTCCTAATTGGCCAATTAAATAATCTATGCAGAATTGTCTTTCCAGCATCACATTTTTTCCACACATCCTGAAGCCATTATTGCACTAACTAACGTCACAGATGTTATGTTTAAGCAGTGTGAATCTAGTATGTGAGGGGTATCTGCAGGATGGGAAAAACAGGGTTGTGAAAGTGATTCCCAGAACTGTTGGTTTTGGCAGTTGAAAACTCCTCTCCTAGACTTCCATGCTTGTTTACCAATGCACAACATTCAATCAGCATTGTACTACTATTCAATTGTTTAAAACAAGCCTCATCCAGTCTCTCCCAAAGCTGTGTAAATCCTTATTTTGTAGAGAAATTGAGATGTCTATCTAGTGTTTCCTTATTTTTCAGCAGGAAGGCTTGTTGACTTCCTCTCCCTCCCTTCCTTCCTTCTCTCCGAAGGTACTCATCTGAAAAATGAGAACAAAGCGATTGTTCCTGTTCTCTTTCTTAAGTCACATCAAATGCTGTCCGTGGACGGGTGGCTCATTGTCAGGACAGCAGCAGGCCAGAGAGATCGTTACAGGAGCTGGAATACAGCCTAACACAGCTACTGCACTACCACTGGACAGAGAGGTTAAGCCTACACTGAGCTACACTGAGCTGGTGAGTCTCTCAGGTCCAGCTGAGGACTAACAGGGCATGGCATGACAGGAGGGTGAGGGGGGGGCTTTTGTTTTATTGTCTTAGTTGTGTTATATTGTATTCACTGGGGATATACACTAGCAGGGCAGACAGAGAGAGAGAGGAAGAGACAGAGTGGTCTTTCAATACTGCACCGTTCTGTGTAGAATAGACAGTAAGGGCATGGTTCTGGAGAACATTCTTGCATTTAAAAAATGTTGAGAAACGGTGTGTATTGCCTAAATAGAGATATTGTAAGTACTTGTGTATCTGACAGTACTGTGTGTGGAGCAGAGTAATATAGTGAACGTATTTGAGGTGATTCATAAAAATTAATAGAGAAAGTGTTTGAATATGCATTGACATCTGGTTGATAATGAATTGCTTGAGTGTCTGACAGTCAGGTGACTGGTTACCTGTGACTGGTTACTTGTCATCTGTGTGCATTTGAGGAAACATTTGATTTAACTGGTTTTCATAATATCGTAATATGTTAATATCGCATACTTTACATCATGATATTCTTTCACACTGTGACTGGAATAACACACTGAAGCTTAGTAGCCCATTATTAAGTGTATTTTTATTAACAATAATTTAATTGTGACCTAATCTTTATTCTTGATGATGACCATCACGATCCCAATCCCTATCAACATTGGAAATCCTCAGTGGTTTTGCTCTGTAGATTGACAGCAGTTCAGAGAAATATCACACTCTGTATTTACATAACTGGCATCATTATTAATGAACCTTTTACAGCAGTGGGCTAAAAGAAATCAACTTTGAAACAGAAGTATACACCTGACACACATGGTTATGGGCACAAACAACAAAAAAGAAGACACCTGTAAAATGTCAGATATACAGTGCATTCGGAAAGTATTCTGGCACCTTGACTTTTTCCACATTTAGCCTTATTCTAAAATGGATTAAATAGTTTCCCCCCCTAATCAATCTACACACAATAACCCAAAATGACAAAGCAAAACCAGGTTTTTAGAAATTTTTGCAAACGTATTGCAAATAAAAAACAAAAATATCACATTTATGTAAGTATTCAACCCTTTACTCACTACTTTGTTGAAGCACCTTTGGCAGCGATTATAGCCTCGAGTCTTCTTGGGTATGACGCTACAAGTTTGGCACACCTGTATTTGGTGAATTTCTCCCATTCCTCTCTGCATATTCTCTCAAGCTCTGTCAGGTTGGGTGGGGAGTGTTGCTGCACAGTCTCTCCAGAGATGTTCCATCGGCCACTCAAGAACATTCAGATACTTGTCCCAAAACCACTCCTGCGTTGTCTTGGCTGTGTGCAGCCATTTAAGAATGATGGAGGCCACTGTGTTCTTGGGGACCTTCAATGCTTCGTCAATATGGGGTATTGTGTGTAGGTTGATGAGGGGAAAAAATTACTTAATCCATTTTAGAATAAGTCCGTAACGTAACAAAATGTGGAAAAGGTCAAGGGGTCTGAATACTTTCCGAATCCACTGTAGAGTTGAAATCTATTCAATTTTGAGGTTGCATTCCAATATTACACTTTATTTGACATTGAAACACAGTATTTTTTATCATCTTTATTAATAATAAAATGATGAAAAATATTAATAACATTCCACCCATGAAGCCAAAGAGAGCGCTTTTGGTCATTGACTGCAGGAAAGGGCTACTAACAGTATTGTCTCGTCCTCTTTTAGCCGAACTGCAGAAGTTGAACACTTCATTGTTTGATTGTCTGATTCCCTCTGTCACAGCCAATCTCCTGTGTCCAACTGTCTTCAGCTCATAACTACAAAAATGCCAACATTAATCCGATCATTCACACTCTATAGTGGATGTAGTTGGTTGGCTCGTCTTAAGCAGAGTATGCAGATCTACAAAGTGGTCAATTTGTTTGGAACTTGTGCTTCTCTAGACCTAAGTAAGAGATCTAACACAGAGTTGTAGTGGAGGACAAAAGGAGAAGTGGCCTTCCACCAATCCATGGAAAAAGATGAACAAAGCAGAGAGAGGAGGAGAAGTGAACGTTAGTTCCTGTTTCAGAGGAATGGATGGTAGAGGAAGAAGGGATGGTAGTACAGAAGCGGGAAGTGACAGGTTATAACGGTGTAACAGAGGACAGCGATTAGTGTTGTCACGGCTACCTGTGCAGTAGGTAGGTAACTCTAGAAGGACTGTTTCTCTTCCTCAGGTGTTGGAGAAGCATGCTTATGGTAATCATATTGTAATGGTTGACATACATAACTGATTTCCTCTGTATATTTCCCCATGCAGGTAAATGATGGACACAGACATTCTAGGTTTCAGACCTAGGAGTCCTCATAGGGAAGACCTGAGACCTGTCTCTCACCACAGTCTTTATCTGAGCCCACCTCCACTCTACCTGAACCCGACCAAACTCTCCCTCTTCCCGACCAGAGAGGCCTACAGCCCCCTGACTCACCATCGGCCCCTGGGCTCTGAGGGCATGCATTACACCCAGAGGGAAGGTTCCCAAAAACGCAAAAGGAGGCCACAAAAAATGGAGGGTTCCGAATCCCCTACAGGAGACATGGAGGAGGTGGAGCGTCGAGGCAACACCAGGACTGTTGATCTCTCCCACCTTCCGTTCTCCCTCCCTCCTCGCCCACGTCTCCCTCCCTCTCCCATGCCCATTCCAGGTATGATCGACCTGAGCCGGCTCCAGCTGCACCACAGGGCTATGTCCAGATATGAGCCAACTATGGGCCTCCCATTGCAGGTGAAACAGGAACCACTTAGCCCCTCACCTTTGTGGCCTCCCTCTCCTCTCCTCCATCACCACCCTCCTCCCCTATTCTTCCCCCCTCTCCACACCAGCCTCCTCCCCTTCCCCTTCTTCATGCCTGGGCCCATCATGCACCTCTCTCCTGGAGCCTTCTACCCCAGAGAGGCACTACGACCTAGTCGGCGCAGCCCAGACGGAGGGCCCCGAGGTGGGATGACCAGCGCTGAGAAGCTGGGTCTCAACATCCGCATTGACGACAGCTACCACGTAGATGTAGGAGGAAACCAGAAGCGTTGGAAGTGCCGTACGTGTGAGAAGTCATACACATCCAAGTATAACCTGGTGACACACATCCTGGGCCACAGCGGTATCAAGCCTCACAGCTGCCATCTGTGTGGGAATCGGTTCAAGCAGCTGAGCCACCTGCACACTCACCTGCTCACCCACCAGGGCACACGGCCACACAAGTGCCAGGTGTGCCACAAGGCCTTCACCCAGACCAGCCACCTGAAGAGACATATGATGCAGCATAGTGACGTGAAGCCGTACAGGTCAGTAATGGTAATCTTTGTCTAGATTAGAGTTACTCGAGTTACTAGACTAGAGTTACTCTTTATTTAGTCTAGCCGAGAATTAAGAAAATTAGTTCAACAAGGACCTTACATTACATGCCTAGTCTGTGACTCAAACGCAGACCAAGGATAGAACAAACTTAGACCTGTCCATGAATTGTCATCAGTATGGGAGAGTGGGGTAAGTTGACAAAAATGTTCATTAAATGTTTTCATTCAGCATCACTCCATCAAGGGAAATATAGTATTCTTTCTAACAAAGGTATCTACATAGACTCCGTTTTCTCAGTTTATTAGGTACATCACCCAATTCACGAAAATGGCTCACTCCTACAGACAGTGAGTCACGTGGCCATGGCTTTCTATATAAAGCAGGCAGACAGGCATCGAGGCATTCAGTTACTGTTCAATTGAATGTTAGAATGGGCAAAAGAGAGACCTAAGAGGATTTGAGGTATGATCATCGGTACAAGGCGTAATGGATCCAGTATCTAAAAAAATGTCCGCCCTCCTAGGACTTTTCACGCACAACAGTGTCTAGGGTTTACCGAGAATGGTGTGACAAACATAAAACATCCAGTTAGCGGCACACCTGTGGGCGAAAACAGCTTGTTGATAAGAGGTCGAAGGAGAACGGCAAGAATCGCGCAAGCTAACATGCGGCCCACAAACAGGCAAGTAATGGCGCAGTACAACAGTGGTGTGCAGAACGGCATCTCGGAACGCACAATTAGTCAGCCCTTGTCATGGATGGGCTATTGCAGCAGACGTCCACACCGGGTTCAACTCCTATCAGCTAAAAACAAGAAGAAGCGGCTCCAGTGGGCATGCGATCACCAACACTGGACAATTGAGAAGTGGAAAAACCTTGCTTGGTCCGACAAATCCCGGTTCCTGTTGCATCATGCTGATGGAAGATTCAGGATTTGGCTTAAGCAGCATGAGTCCATGGACCCATCCTGCCTGGTGTCAATGGTACAGGCTGGTGGTGTAATGGTGTGGGGAATTTCTTCCTGGCACACATTAGGTCCTTTAATATGAATTGAGTAACGTTTCCATGCCCTGGAGAATTCAGTCTGTTCTGGAGGCAAAGGGGGGTCCAACCCGGTGCTAGATAGGGTGTACCTAGTAAACTGTCCACTGAGCGTGGTTCTACCTCGAACCAAAAAGGGTTCTCCTATGGGCACAGCCGAATAACCATTTTGGAACCCTTTTTTCTAAGCGTGTAGAGACCCCAACTGATGCATAGAGCAATCTTAAAATTATTTACTTTGGTTTAGATACAAGCTTCATGAAATCTCTAACACAATAAATCTGTTGTTATTTTTAACGTAACTTGCTTATCACTTTTTCCATGTGGTTTCTTCCTTCACAGACTCCATGAAATTAGGACCTCTTCCGAAATATTTGGTCAAATTATTAATTTTGTGTATGGGTTCTACTCCTATCCTCTCCTCTCCTCTCTAGTTGTGGGGTGTGTGGGAGGGGTTTTGCCTACCCTAGTGAGCTGCGGGCCCATGAGCTGAAGCATGAGAAAGGCCAGGAGAATGTGTGTGTGGAGTGTGGTTTGGACTTCCCCACTCTGGCCCAGCTCAAGAGACACCTGACGGCCCACAGAGGACCCACCCTTTACAGGTAGCCTACGTTACGTATGCCCAGAAACACCCGATGGGTTTCACATTACCTCATGTGTCTGTTACCCCAATTTCTGCTTGTAGATATTTTACATTACCTCCACTGGAAGATTTGTGGGTTTGACAGTAAAAAAACAACAAGCGGGTTATCAGGAAACTGTTACTTTTTGGCTAAATCCAGGCCACATCAGAGTGTGGGTTTTCTGTATAGAATTATACTTCTATTTCATTCTATCTCAATTCTAATTCTCATTCTATTTCGATAGTTTTCTGTCCAGGTGTAGCAAGTGTCTGTTTTCTGTCCAGGTGTAGTGAGTGTCTGTTTTCTGTCCAGGTGTAGTGAGTGTCTGTTTTCTGTCCAGGTGTAGTGAGTGTCTGTTTTCTGTCCAGGTGTAGTGAGTGTCTGTTTTCTGTCCAGGTGTAGTGAGTGTCTGTTTTCTGTCCAAGTGTAGTGAGTGTCTGTTTTCTGTCCAGGTGTAGTGAGTGTCTGTTTTCTGTCCAGGTGTAGTGAGTGTCTGTTTTCTGTCCAGGTGTAGTGAGTGTCTGTTTTCTGTCCAGGTGTAGTGAGTGTCTGTTTTCTGTCCAGGTGTAGTGAGTGTCTGTTTTCTGTCCAGGTGTAGTGAGTGTCTGTTTTCTGTCCAGGTGTAGTGAGTGTCTGTTTTCTGTCCAGGTGTAGTGAGTGTCTGTTTTCTGTCCAGGTGTAGTGAGTGTCTGTTTTCTGTCCAGGTGTAGTGAGTGTCTGTTTTCTGTCCAGGTGTAGTGAGTGTCTGTTTTCTGTCCAGGTGTAGTGAGTGTCTGTTTTCTGTCCAGGTGCAGTGAGTGTCTGTTTTCTGTCCAGGTGTAGTGAGTGTCTGTTTTCTGTCCAGGTGTAGTGAATGTCTGTTTTCTGTCCAGGTGTAGTGAGTGTCTGTTTTCTGTCCAGGTGTAGTGAGTGTCTGTTTTCTGTCCAGGTGTAGTGAGTGTCTGTTTTCTGTCCAGGTGTAGTGAGTGTCTGTTTTCTGTCCAAGTGTAGTGAGTGTCTGTTTTCTGTCCAGGTGTAGTGAGTGTCTGTTTTCTGTCCAGGTGTAGTGAGTGTCTGTTTTCTGTCCAGGTGTAGTGAGTGTCTGTTTTCTGTCCAGGTGTAGTGAGTGTCTGTTTTCTGTCCAGGTGTAGTGAGTGTCTGTTTTCTGTCCAGGTGTAGTGAGTGTCTGTTTTCTGTCCAGGTGTAGTGAGTGTCTGTTTTCTGTCCAGGTGTAGTGAGTGTCTGTTTTCTGTCCAGGTGTAGTGAATGTCTGTTTTCTGTCCAGGTGTAGTGAGTGTCTGTTTTCTGTCCAGGTGTAGTGAGTGTCTGTTTTCTGTCCAGGTGTAGTGAGTGTCTGTTTTCTGTCCAGGTGTAGTGAGTGTCTGTTTTCTGTCCAGGTGTAGTGAGTGTCTGTTTTCTGTCCAGGTGTAGTGAGTGTCTGTTTTCTGTCCAGGTGTAGTGAGTGTCTGTTTTCTGTCCAGGTGTAGTGAGTGTCTGTTTTCTGTCCAGGTGTAGTGAATGTCTGTTTTCTGTCCAGGTGTAGTGAGTGTCTGTTTTCTGTCCAGGTGTAGTGAGTGTCTGTTTTCTGTCCAGGTGTAGTGAGTGTCTGTTTTCTGTCCAGGTGTAGTGAGTGTCTGTTTTCTGTCCAGGTGTAGTGAGTGCCAGAAGAGCTTCCAGTACCCCAGCCAGCTGCAGAACCACATGATGAAGCACAAAGACATCCGGCCATACATCTGCAGCGAGTGTGGCATGGAGTTTATACAGTCCCATCACCTCAAACAGCACACACTCACACATAAGGTAAGACTGGTGGGGTTTTCATACTGTCCACTAATGTCAACATGTGTGTTTGGAGGGACGTGTCTTTACATGGCTAGGTTGTGTTGTGTTGTGGAGATTAAGTGTCTGTGGGTCAAAGGGGTGTTAAGGCAGGCTTTATCTGTTGACAGCATCAGCTGGCTGGTGCCATGACACGTAGCCTACATCAAGGGCCTTTACATTTGTTGACATTAAATGTTTTTTTTATGGGATATACGTACATGACAGTATGATGACTTTCACACTACAAATTTCACATCATTGTTTCTGCTTCAAACTGTCTTTTAGTACTACATGGTGAAGCCAGGACAAAGAGCAGATCTCCTCAAAAACCTTGAGCCCAGCAAACAGACAAATGACACTTTAGAGAGAGATGTGAGTGCATGCTACAGTAACCGTGGCTACAAGTTCAGTCATGTAATATTGTGAGAATCCTATTATTCTGACTTTTTCCGGCGATACAAGGCATCCACTCTCTTGTTGTCAAGCTAACATGTCTTTCTTGTCCTTCTTGTCCCTGATGGCCTTGCTTGTCAACATGTAAGACAATTTTCCACTATGATGGTTATTTAAACAAATTAACAATTAATTAAAACATTCTCTCTCTCTCTCTCTCTCTCTCTCTCTCTCTCTCTCTCTCTCTCTCTCTCTCTCTCTCTCTCTCTCTCTCTCTCTCTCTCTCTCTCTCTCTCTCTCTCTCTCTCTCTCTCTCTCTCTCTCTCTCTCTCTCTCTCTCTCTCTCTCTCTCTCTCTCTCTCTCTCTCAGGGGGTGAAGGAGCACAAGTGTCGTATCTGTGGTCGGGAGTTCACCCTCTTGGCAAATATGAAGCGCCACGTCTTGATCCATACTAACATCAGGTCTTACCAGTGTCACCTCTGCTTCAAGAGCTTTGTCCAGAAACAGACCCTCAAGGCCCACATGATCGTCCACTCTGACATTAAACCCTACAAATGCAAGGTGAGTGTTCTTATGGTACAATATGTTGAGGAGAGCGCTAGAGACAGTTTCATTTATGACATTTCAAAATCAACTGCAACAACTCCTTTTATTAAAGCCGGGGTATCTTTCCTCCGACACATTGGTGCGGCTGGCTTCCGGGTTGAGGGAGCAGTGTGTCAAGAAGCAGTGTGGCTTCAGGGGACACATGGCTCTCGAACGTCGCCTCTCCCGAGTCCGCACAGGTGTGGCAGCGATGGAACAAGACTGTAACTACCAATTGGATATCACAAAATTGGGAATAAAAAAATAAATAAAAAATAACACAAACAATAGTTTTATTACTATAATATAAAGTCTAGAGAAGCCAATAGACACTCTGAAGCAGCTCAACACTGTTTCTGAGTGTCTGTATGACCTTGTTCACTAATAGAAGAGTTGAGACGATGAGGAGAATGTAGACAGAGAGAAGATTTGGCAGTGAGATCCCTCCTCTTCCATAGGAAGGATATCGCTGCACAAACTGCCTCTCTAACAATGGCCCCCAGCCTCCCCGGAGATCAGGCCCCGAAAATAGATTTCATCTCGCTTTCTCTGCTGCTGGAGGGAACACTTCCTGTTTTCTCACGGTCCTCTTGGACAGTTTACAGTCCCGCTCTCCTCCTGAAGGAAACCCTAATCAAAAAGAATACAGAGGAAGGACAGCGCAGGAGTTGCCCTTCCCATCCCTCCTCTTCTGGCCCTTTCTCTCTCTCTCTCTCTCTCTCTGTCTGTCTGTCTGTCTGTCTGTCTGTCTGTCTGTCTGTCTGTCTGTCTGTCTGTCTGTCTGTCTGTCTGTCTGTCTGTCTGTCTGTCTGTCTGTCTGTCTGTCTGTCTGTCTGTCTGTCTGTCTGTCTGTCTGTCTGTCTGTCTGTCTGTCTGTCTGTCTGTCTGTCTGTCTGTCTGTCTGTCTGTCTGTCTGTCTGTCTGTCTGTCTGTGTGTGTGTGTGTGTGTGTGTGTGTGTGTGTGTGTCTGTCTGTGTGCACACATACGTTCATGATTGCGTCCAGCTCCTATTACAGCTCTGAATGCTTTGAGGATTCGTCATCTAACACATCAGTTGTTTGATAGAGAGGAAGGTTTGATAAGTGGACACAGTTCTAGACTTGCCGTCGTTTTTCTGCCCTTGAATGGTGTTTACTATACCAGGAAGTGCTATGATGTGGTTCGAGGAATAATGGAATTCCCAAATTGTAATCAAGGAATGTGTACACAAACTATTTCAATAGTTGGTATTCAATGCATTTGTTTGAGGAAAAATTACAATAATTATTTGCCAAATTGCTGGTTTGGGTTTATCAGCTGATTGTCTGTTGCTTCCAAGCACATGCACTGCTTTCCTAGGAGCCTGATGAAGTCTTTTAATGCCGAAAATAAATCTGTTCCACATTCTGTTTGTTCTTCAATTCATGTGCCTTATTGGTTCGTCCGTGAGCACATATCTGACAATTTTATTTTTGTTCTTCCTTGTTTTCAGCTGTGTGGGAAGGAGTTCAACAGAATGCATAACCTGATGGGCCATATGCACCTGCACTCTGACAGCAGGCCCTTCAAGTGCCGCTACTGCCCCAGCAAGTTCACTCTGAAGGGGAACCTCACCCGCCATATGAAGGTCAAACACGGGATCATGGACATGGGCCTGAATGCAAGAGGTAAGCAGTCCAGGCTATGGATAAATGCATCATATGGTTCCTCCCTTTCTGCAGTGAGACTTTCTATAACCTTCCTACCCTGAAGCTAAATCAGAATCAGCCAGTCAAATTGGGATAAACAGTTCCTTCGGAAATTACTTTTCTACATTTTGTTAGGTTACAACCTTATTCTAAAATGTATTGAATTGTTTTTTCCTCTCATCAATCTACACACAATACCCCATAATGACAAAGAAAAAACATATTTTTGCAAATGTTTGCTAATTTATATAAATAAATAAAACGGCAATATATAATTAACATAAGTACTTTGTTGAAGGTCCTTTGGCAGCAATTACAGCCTTGAGTCTTCTTGGGTATGACTCTGCAAGCTTGGCACACCTGTATTTGGGGAGTTTCTCCCATTCTTCTCTGCAGATCCTCTCAAGCTCTGTCAGGTTGCATGGGGAGTGTTGCTGCACAGCTATTTTCAGGTCTCTCCAGAGATTTTTAATTGGGTTCAAGTCCGGGCCACTCAAGGACATTCAGAGACTTGTTCCGAAGCCACTCGGGCATTGTCTTGGTTGTGTGCTTAGGGTTGTTGTCCTGTTGGAAGGTGAAACGTTGCCCCAGTCTAAGGTCCTGAGCGCTCTGGAGCAGGTTTCATTAAAGATCTCTCTGTACTTTACTCCATTCATCTTTGCCTCGATCCTGACTAGTCTCCCAGTCCCTGCCACTGAAAAACATTCCCACAGATGAGCCTTTTACTGAGGAGTGGCTTCTGTCTGGCCACTCTACCATAAAGGCCTGATTGGTGGAGTGCTGCAGAGATGGTTGTCCTTCTGGAAGGTTCTCCCATCTCCACAGAGGAACTCTGGAGCTCTGTCAGAGTGACCATCGGGTTCTTGGTCACCTCCCTGACCAAGGCCCTTCTCCCCCAATTGCTCAGTTTGGCCCAGATGGCCAGCTCTAGGAATAGTCTTGGTGGTTTCAAACTTCTTCCATTCAAGAATGATGGAGGTCAGTGTGTTCTTCGGGACCTTCAATGCTGCAGACATTTTTTCCTACCCTTCCCCAGATCTGTGCCTCGACACAATCCTGTCTCGGAGCTCTACGGACAATTCCTTCGACCTCGTGGCTTGGTTTTTGCTCTGACATGCACTGCCAACTGTGGGACCTTATATAGACAGGTGTGGGCCTTTCTAAATCATGTCCAATCAATTGAATTTAACACAGGTGTACTTCAATCAAGTTGTAGAGACATCTCAAGGATGATCAATGGAAACAGGATGCACCTGAGCTCAATTTCGAGTCTCATAGCAAAGGGTCTGAATACTTATGTAAATAAGTGACATCTCAATCACCAGACAGGTCCTACAGGCCCTCGTTTTGTCGCACCTGGACTACTACCTAGTTGTGTGGTCAGGTGCACCAAAGAAGGACATAGGCAAATTGCAGTTGGCCCAGAACAGAGCAGCACGTATTGCACTTAGATGTACACGGAGGGCGAATGTCTTGACATGCATGTCTATCTCTCCTGGCTCAAAGTTGAGTAGAGATTGATTGCACACTATTGGTCTTTGTTTTATTATATATTGTATTCTATATTGCATTATATATTGGATTGTGTATTGTATTATATGTTGTATTATATATTGTATTATACTATATTGTATTATGTATTTTATTATATATTGAATTATATAATGTATCATATTTTGTATTATGTATTGTATTATATATTGATTTATATATTGTGTTATGTATTGTATTTTAAATTGTATTAGGTGTGTCATGTATAATATGTATTTTATGTATTCTATTTGTTGTGTTTTGTTTCCTGTTTGGACCCCAGGAAGAGTAGCCTCTGCCTTGACAGCAGCTAATTGGGGATCCTAATAAAATACTAAATACGTACCTCTGTTGTGATATGTGTCTCTGTTCTCCAGTGTTCAGCAAATTCAGATTGTATCATGTGTCTCTCCTCCAGTGTTCAGGCGGCGGGGGCGGTTCTGCTTGTCGGCCCCTCTGGGTCTTCGGACCCGCTCCAGCCAGGAAGAGCCTTTTGACCTCTCCCAGAAGCCCCGGCCGCCGCGGCCCAGCCTGCGCCTCTCCCAGTCGGACGGGGAGAGCGTCCCGGGGAGCTCCTGCCAGGAGGAGGATGAGGAAGACAGCCTGTACAGGAGGAGCCAGTACAGCCCCGAGGTCTACCAACACCACACTGGGGGACAGGGGTACAGGTCTGATACAGATAGACAGGTGTATGGACAGAACATGGAGACAGGTGGACAGGGGTACAGGTCTGAAACAGATAGACAGGTGTATGGACAGGACATGGGAACAGGTGGACAGGTGTACCCGCCTAGGGCAGGTGAAGAGGTTAATCAGCCTGTGTCAGATCCAGGTGTTGCAGAGGAACAGGTGTACCAGCGTGTGACAGGTAGACAGGTGTATGACTCCGACTCCGAGCTGGGGGGCCAGCTGTATGAACAAGAGGCAGGTGGACACCACATCGGTGACAATGTGCGTTACCCTGGGTCAGGTAATACAGGTAAACATGTGTACCACTCAGATTCAGAGTTAGATGACCAGTTGTATAAGCCTGACCCTGACCAGCTAGAGATAGGTGACCAGGTTTACCATTCTGATGCAGGTGAAGAGATGATGGACACACCTGAACCATGTGAAAGAGACTACCACTCAGACCCAGGTGTTTATTATCAGAAACCATAGGGCCTGATAAGGAGAAAGAATAGGATATGGTGAGAGCTGGAAGCAGGGTAAAGGAAGAACAGAGGAAGAAGCATTGACATTCTTAGCAGGAGGAGTAGGGAATAGGCTACTGTGCTGAAGAGAAGAGGGTCGAGGACTATTCCAAAAGGGGTGGGGAGATAATTAAGTAGTACCTTGAATAAGCTGTGAAGCGTATTGTATTTCAGACTGATAGGACTGACAATACTTGTGCATGTGAAAATATGTGTCTTTAAGAAAATGTTAAGCTTACATTTGCATGAAATTATGATGTAAATATAATGAAAATTGTTAAGAAAATATGAAAATATTTTGTCCTAAATTGTTATTTTTTAACTAGTACTTTTATAAAGCCAATCTGTAATGAATGAGCATGGGATTTCAATGTGATAACAATCATTTATCTTTTGTAATGGTAGTTTTAAATGATTTTCTACTGAAAGTTTTCATCAGTCTGTAAATTGTGTTGTTTTGTTGTGTGATGTAATGAGTCAACAAAAGTTTAGGGAAGCCATGATTTTGTGATTTCTTGTAAACACTTGAGTGACTGACTTTGAAATAAATGAGTGTCTGTAATCTGTATTTATAAAAAATGAACTGAGATTTTAAAACACAAGGTTGTGTTTTATATTTCCACGTGTAGAGGATAGTGAGAAGGCACACCACAAGGTAGGAAGGCTATAATATATAGTCATATACCCCAGATAAATGCAGTAAAATGTATTGTTTTAAAGTGTCAGCCATAGTAGTACAGCCTCCCTGGGCCACATAGGCTACTACTCAACTCTATATGGGGCAGATACCCTATCTGTAGTCCCTTCCTGTCTTATCAACTCCACAGCATCTTTCAATATGACTCTGTCAAAGCCTTGTGTATATGGCGAAATGTCCTGCTGATAATTCAAATCGAATCAAATTGTATTCACCTTACGGTGAAATGCTAACGAGCCCCTAACCAACAAAGCAGTTAAAAAAAATATGGATAAGAATAAGAAAAAAAGTACAAAGTAATTAAAGAGCAACAGTAAAATAACAATAGTGAGACTATGTACAGGGGGGTACTGGTACAGAGTCAATGTGCGGGGGCACCGGTTAGTTGAGGTAATATGTACATGAAGGTAGAGTTATTAAAGTGACTATGCATAAATGATAACAACAGAGAGTAACAGCAGTGAAAAGGGGGGGGGAATGCAAATAGTCTGGGTAGCCATTTGATTAGTGGTTCAGGCATCTTATGGCTTGGGAGTAGAAGCTGTTTAGAAGGCTCTTGGACCTAGACTTGGCGCTCCGGTACTGCTTGCCGTGCGGTAGCAGAGAGAACAGTCTATGACTAGGGTGGCTGGAGTCTTTGACAATTTTTAGGGCCTTCCTCTGACACCGACTGGTCTAGAGGTCCTGGATGGCAGGAAGCATGGACCCAGTGATGTACTGGGCCGTTCGCGTTACCCTCTGTAGTGCCTTGTGGTCGGAGGCCGACCAGTTGCCATACCAGGCAGTGATGGAATTGCCAGTAATCTACCAGTAATGTATCCACATTTGCATTCTATAGCAACTACGGTATGGCTGACGATAAAAGAGAAAAATGACAACACTGGAATAATGAATAGTGAATTTCCATTTCTAGCCTGTCATGTGAAACAGCATAAAAATATATACAGTACCAGTCAAATGTTTGGACACACCTACGCATTCAAGGGTTCTTCTTAATTTCTTTACGATTTTCTACATTGTAGAATAATAGTGAAGACATCTAACTATGAAATAACACATATGGAATCATGTAGAAACCAAAAAAGTGTGAAACAAATCAAAATATATTTTATATTTGAGATTCTTCAAAGTAGCCGCCCTTTGCCTTGATGACTGCTTTGCACACTCTTGGCATACTCTCAACCAGCTTCACCTGGAATGATTTTCCAACAGTCTTGAAGGAGTTCCCACATATGCTGAGCACTTGTTGGCTGCTTTTCCTTAACTCTGCGGTCCAATTCATCCCAAACCATCTCAATTGGTTTGAGGTCGGGTGATTGTGGAGGCCAGGGTACAGATTCACAAAACACTTCTTATGCAAAAACTTAAGAGAAAAAATAAGAAGTTCATAAGATAGTTCATAAGTGTAATTCCTCAACAATATCTTAAGATTTTTTTTATTTTCTCACTAACTTTTCAAATATCTCTTACAAATCTTCTTAAGATGTTTGTTGCTAGGCAAACATTTTAGCTAGCTATCTAGCTAGCTATGGCAATCATGTTAGCATATTTCTTACTGAGATTACTGTTCTAAAACATGTTCTTGGGGTTAAAATAATCAATACTTTCAGATTAAGTTTGTGAGTAAATGAACATGTTCAGTTGCTTTCATTAGCTTTTTCTCTAACTGCCCTGAGTTTAAAACAAGTGTTTAGCTATCTTGGAATTAAGAACATTTCCAATAACCTTATTTTGAAGAATCTAATTTCTTCTTAACTTTTTTCTTAAGGAGAAACATAAGAAATAGCACAATGAATGTTCAATAACCTTTTTGAGGAATAGCAACTTTGCTTAACTTTCTTCTTAAATCTATAGTTAAGGAAAATATGGCAGTTAAGAAAACATTTCTTCTTAATAAGGTTTTGTGAATCTGGGACCGGATTCACAAAACATTACTTACGAAAAAACTTAAGAAGTTTCTTAAGATAGTCCGTAAGTGCAATTCCTCAAAATGTTCTTAGGAATTCATAGTTTTCTTAGGAACTTTGTAAATATCTTTCCTAAGAACTTCGTAAATATCTTCTTAAGTGACATTGACATTGGTGACGTGCTTGAAACCAATAAATAACCCTTTGTGACAGGGATGATAGGATTTGGACCACTACAATAAAGTGTTGATATTTCTATTTGATTACATTTATTTATCTGCTTTATGTCTCAAGATAAAAACAAATGTTTGCTCGCGAACCTTTTATGCACAAAAACAAATGTTATTGTTTCACACATTATAGCCATCAGACTAGCTATGTCAAAAACAGAAATGGAAAAGATTGCTGTGATGGTGGAGGAAATAGCAGCCAGGAAAAGGTTGCTGTTGGGGAGACTCAAAAACTGTGTGGGCACTGCCGGGACCAAAAAGAGAGGATGAGAGCGAGAGTGGCTGAGTTTGTCTCTGCCGTATGGGGTATGGCAAGGGACAGTGATAACACCATAAAAAATAGTGGTCAAACATCAAGTCGGCTGCTAAGAAGGGCAAACCGGATGGGATGGCGTATCGCTGCAGAATGCTGTGGTAGCCATGCTCGTTAAGTGTGCCTTGAATTATAAATAAATCACCGACAGTGTCACCAGCAAAGCACCCCCACACCCTCACTAATCCTCCTCCATGCTTCACAGAGGGAACCACACATGCGGAGATCATCCGTTCACCTACTCTGTGTCTTACAAAGACACGGAAGTTGGAACCAAAAATCTCAAATTTGGACTAATCAGAACAAAGGACAGATTTCCACTGGTCTAATGTCGATTGCTCGTGTTTCTTGACCCAAGCAAGTCTCTTCTTCTTATTGGTGTCCTTTAGTAGTGGTTCCTTTGCAGTGTGACCATGAAAGCCTGATTCACGCCGTCTCCTCTGAACAGTTGACGTATCTGTTATTTGAACACTGTGAAGCATTTATTTTGGCTGCAATCTGATGTTCAGTTATTCTAATGAACGTATCCTCTGCAGCAGAGGTAACTCTGGGTCTTCCTTTCCTGTGGAGCTCCTCATGAGAGCCAGTTTCATCGTAACGCTTGATGTTTTTTGCGACTGCAAAAAAGAACCTTTCAAAGTCCTTGACATTTTCTGGATTGACTGACCATCATGTCTTAAAGTAATGATGGACTGTTATTTCTCTTTGGTTATTTGAGCTGTTCTTGCCGTAATATGGACTTGGTCTTTTACCAAATAGGGCTATCTTCTGTATACCACCCCTACCTTGTCACAACACAACTGATTGGCTCAAACGCATTAAGAAGGAAAGAAATTCCACAAATGAACTTTTAACACGGCACACCTGTTAATTGAAATGCATTCCAGGTGACTCCCTCATGAAGCTGGTTGAGAGAATGCCAAGAGTGAGCAAAGCTGTCATCAAGGTAAAAGGTGGCTACTTTGAAGAATCTCAAATATGAAATATATTTTGATTTGTTTAACACTTTTTTGGTTACTACATGATTCCATATGTGTAATTTCATAGTTGTGATGTCTTCAATATTATTCTACAATGTAGAAAATTGTAAAAATAAAGAAAAACCCTGGAATGAGTAGGTATGTCAAAACCGTTGACTGGTACTGTATATATATACAGTTGAAGTCGGATGTTTACATACACTTAGGTTGGAGTCATTAAAACTTGTTTTATAACCACTCCACCATTTTCTTGTTAACAAACTATAGTTTTGGCAAGACGGTTAGGACATCTACTTTGTGCATGACACAAGTAATTTTTCCAACAATTGCTTCCAGACAGATTATTTCACTTATAATTCACTGTATCACAATTCCAGTGGGTCAGAAGTCTACATACACTTCGTTGACATTGCCTTTAAACAGCTTGGAATATTCCATAAAATGATGTCATGGCTTTAGAAGCTTCTGATAGGCTAATTGACATCATATGAGCCAATTGGAGGTGTACCTGTGGATGTATTTCAAGGCCTACCTTCAAACTCAGCCAGAAATCTTGCTTGTTTGTAGGTGACCAAATACTTATTTTCCACCATAATTTGCAAATAAATTCATTAAAAATCCTACAATGTGATTTTCTGGATTTTCTTTTCTAATTTTGTCTGTCATAGTTGAAGTGTACCTATGATGAAAATTACAGGCCTCTCTCATCTTTTTAAGTGGGAGAACTTGCACAATTGGTGGCTGACTAAATACTTTTTTGCCCCACTGTATATATATATATATATATGCACACTGACAGTATTTCCCCACTTAGGCTTTGCAATGGTGCCAGTTTGTTTCTGCTTTAGACAATTCATAGTTGTATTTATTGGCTAGGCAATAGCGTAGCATTGTGACATCAGAAACAGTGAGACACCCATAATAGGAGGTGTACTTAGGAGACTAACAGACATACGAATGTAAGACTCGTGTCTCCTGTTCCCCCCCAGGCACTAAGTATCATCCACCTGCCACATTACCTTCTCTCTGAAACTGAACAATACAGAACCAGAGATGATCACAATGACTTTCAAATGAGTTGCCTTTCTTCTCCGGGAACAGAGATCTCTCACTTCTCTCACAAAGGAGAGGAAGAGGAAGAGAAAACATCTCTCCTCATACCTCTTTTAGGTCCTGATCAAACAATTGTTCACTAGACTCTGTGGGTGTCCCAGACAACACGTCTCCAGAACTCTTACGTGATTCAGAATAAAGCATTTTGTTGTTGATTGTAGGAAAAGGGGAGTGTGTGCATTGTACTTGTGAGTTTAACTTAGTGTTATTTTGAAAGTCAAGGCCAGTTCTTGATCACTAACATGTTGATCATTGGACATTTGGAACAGCCAAACCACCATTTGTGATCTCAGGTAATTTGCTTGACAACGAAGTATGAATGCTTCCCTATTCTATCAAGAGAGACCACCAAATCCCAGGGATGAAACTGCAAATGGTAAGAGGAACTTCTCAGATCCTCCTCTTCTTCTCTTCTCTCTTGACCTAAATGTTTCGATCCCAACCACCAGCTAAACGACACAGAAAGTAAAAGGCAGAGAAGGTTCTAGGTAGAAGTTAGTAGGCACAGATCTAGGATCAGCTCAACCTCCCCCAATCTGAACCTTAACCATGAGAGGGAAAATGCTAAACTAACATTACATCAGCAGTTAAAGTAAAAATCCACTCCAAAACTATTTTGTCATTGTTTTCATTAGTCCACTGTTGTTACAGTCCCAAAATGTTTTGCATGTCTGCAGTCAAGTTTTCAAGATATTGGACTTTTAAAAAGCAGTGTGACATACCACATCATCATGATGATGTGTTTTGCATCATATGATGCATTTTGCACTTTGCTTCTTGAAAGTCCAAGATCTTGAAAACTTGACTGCTGACATGCAAAACAGTGTGGGGCTGTATCAACAGTGGACTAATGAAATCAAATCCCAAAATATTGTTTTTGAGTGGAGTTTTCCTTTAAGGGCAACTTCTTGCTGGTCCAGATCGACCACAGAGAGAATACCTCTGAAAGAGGTAGTGGGGTTCACTCTAGCTCAGGTTCTGCAGAAGTGAAACTGTTGGGGGAGTCAGGACAAAGGCATTCTGGTAAATGAGTCACTCACTGGAAAAGGTGTCCTGTCGTTGAAGAAAAGTTAATGTGGCCGTTAGTGATTGGCCCGAAAGGGTTCTGTTTTGACCTTACCAGGCCTTACCTTACCAGACCTTACGGTGTCAATCAACATAACAAAGCTGAATTCCATTTCAAAGCCAGATATACACACAGTGTACAAAACATTAGGAACACATGCCTAATATTGAGTTGCACCCCCCTTTGCCGTCAGAAAAGCCTCAATTAGTCAGGGGATGGACTCTACAAGGTGTCGAAAGTGTTCCACAGGGATGCTAACCCATGTTGACTCCAATGCTTCCCACAGTTGCATCAAGTTGGCTGGATGTCCTTGAGGTGGTGGACCACTCTTGATACACATGGGAAACTGTTGAGCTTGAAAAACCCAGCAGCGTTGCCGTTCTTGACACACTCAAACCGGTGCGCCTGGCACCTACTGCCGTACCCCGTTCAAAGGCACTTAAATATTTTTTCTTGTCCATTTACCCTCTGAATGGCACACATACACAATTTAAAATCCTTCTTTAACCTGTCTCCTCCACTTCATCTACACTGATTGAAGTGGATTTAACAAGTGACATCAATAAGGGATCATAGGCTTCACCTGGTCAGTCGATGTAATGGAAAGAGTTCCTAATGTTTTGTACACTGTGTATTTTGGTGAATGTATTGAACCACAGCAGCTAGAGTTGTAGGCAGTTACTGTCACCATTTTGTGTTTTTCTACTTAATGTGTTATCGTTCGATTGCATCTGAAATGATTGATACAACCTCTTCTGTTTTCAAATACAGACACTTCCGCTGCCTTATTCAATGTACATTTCTACCATTCCTTTCTTCTCCCCTGGCCAGACCTTCTGTCTGTTCTCATGGGGAGGATCGTGTCCTTGCAACTTGGTTGTAATTGTCATCAGAGCCCCAAACTGGGTTGTAGAGTTCCAAACTGTTATTAGAGTCCTGAGAGTGTTTCAGTGTGCAGTTTGATGTTAAATTTGGACAATATGTAATAATAGATGAGTGTATTATCAGTAATCACCATGAATGGCTCAGTTAAACTATACAGATTGTGGGGATAGATTGTACACACAAATCAGGCTACATTTAGCTTGGAATAAAGAGGAACCAGTTTACGGGATGAAAGCCACTTAAGGTACTGAAAAAGATTACTTCTGGATTCTTATCACTGCCTCACAGTCACGGAGAAAACCTTTTTAGACTTGGAAGGTCAATAAAAAATAAGAGTTTGTGACTTGAATCAATGCATGTGTAGAGATATTTCTGACAGGCCTTTATAAAATGCCTTAAGACATTTAAAGTTGGGTGTGTAGCTTCTCTCCGTCTTTGCATTCACTATTGCCAGGAACACACAAAGTTTCACAGAGGCAATAGTGTGTGTCTCTGGATGAGGGACAGCATTCTGTCTGCAGCCCCACTGTTGTGACCGAAACGGTTCACTTCCTGTGTGTTCTCTTTGGCACGTTTCTCAGGTAAGGACTTCCTGTTTCAGTGGTCACTGGACTAAAGTGTACAGAAATTATTCCCTCTTTTGTTTAATAACAAAGACCCACCCAGGGCACGACCTGTCACCCCCCTAGACCAAGAAGTTCACATACATCGGTCATGGTTTCCCCAAGTAAGAAAACATTCCACTGTTAGTTTACACCTGTTGTTTACAAAGCATGTGACAAATCAAATGTTATTTGATTTTGTTAACAAATAGATTACACTATGTTATGAATATAAAAACATTGTCTCAAATTCAAGGACTGTGATCTGACACAAATACCTTAGACTACTTTAGTAGCTATATGGTCTTTGGTTAGAAAGGCCTGCTCTATGCCTTACCTTTGGTAAATTCATTTATTCAATTGATTCAGAGAAGATTAAGCCATTAAAGTTCTCTTGAATTTGAGGTAGCCTATATGTGAGTGGTGGAGTCAGGGTGGGATACATAGCAGTTACACTAACTTGTGTCAACTGCAATTCAGTTAGGGCAATGACTATTATCCTAAATTGGCTACAATGACTGGCACAGTAAACAGTCAAAAATACTTGCACTTCAGAATCAAGAGGACCATAATAGATGGAAGTACTTTACATGTATTGAATGAAATGGGTTTGTCTCCCTCTCGTTAGCTTCAAGTTTGTGGAGAGGTGGCAACTGCACTTAAATAAGTTGGTACTGATACAACTACCTTCTGGGTCCTTTTTTTTTGCAGGGGAAGAAAAGTTTTGTTAGGGCAGCTGAGATCCACAGGAGAGCCTGTCGTTTCATTGGCTCATCCGCAGCCACAGTACCTAAACAGGTGACAGAGGGCAAGGTATGACATCAAGATCATAAATAGATCATAAATAGCACACAACCTAACGGAAAAGAAAAACACGCATTTCTTCTTTTTTTTATATTACATTTTTAATTGTGTTTCTCCAAACAAACATCCACATACAAACAACAATTTATTGTATCAGTGTAATGTTTATATAATAGCCATCATATAGAAGTACATTTAGAGTCATGTGATGATATGGTGTGGGGTCCTCCCACTATGACTCAGGAAACCATGCAGTTTATTAGGTTACAGAATAAATAAATACACTTCACAGGGTGCTGAAAGTGCATGGTGATGAGCTTGATGATGCTTTCCAATAAATATCGAGGGTCTTATTCTGATGACCTGATCGATACTTGACTGCTGTTTGACAAATATTCTCTAATTGGCTATCCATAACAATCTCATGTAGACTAGCCAACCAGCACTGTATATGCGAGCTGTTGGCCAGAGCGCAGGTGCCTATTTAATGCAACGGTGTGACAAAACTATTGGTAGAGTTGAAAATGCGATAGAAACACATTGAACTTTAGATTTTTATTTGGGTACATGAAAACTTAATCAAAAAAGTACATTGTGTGCACTGTCATCACGCACTGATTTGTATTGCAACAAGGCCGCTTAGTGGGGTTGTTGCAATAAAGGGCAGCCCCAAGGTGGTGAAGGTAGGAAACAACATCTCCACCCCGCTGATCCTCAACACTGGGTCCCACAAGGGTGCGTTCTCAGCCCTCTCTTGTACTCCCTGTTCACCCACGACTGCGTGGCCATGCACGCTTCCAACTCAATCATCAAGTTTGCAGACGACACTACAGTGGTAGGCTTGGTTACCAACAACGATGAGAAAGCCTACAGGGAGGAGGTGAGGGCCCTCGGAGTGTGGTGTCAGGAAAATAACCTCTCACTCAACGTCAACAAAACAAAAGGAGATGATCGTGGACTTCAGGAAACAGAGGGAGCTGTTTCGACAGGACAATAGTGAAGAAGGTGGCAATTGCACCACCCTCAACCGCAAGGCTCTCCAGAGGGGAGTGAGATCTGCACAACGCATCACCGGGGGCAAACTACCTGCCCTCCAGGACACCTACAGCACCCGATGTCACAGGAAGGCCAAAAAAGATCATCAAGGACAACAACCAACCGAGCCACTGCCTGTTCACCCCGTTATCATCCATAAGGCGAGGTCAGTACAGGTGCATCAAAGCTGGGACCAAGACGCTGAAAAACAGCTTCTACCTCAAGGCCATCAGACTGTTAAACAGCCATCACTAACATAGAGGCTGCTGCCAACATACAGACTCAAATATCTGGCCACTTAATTTAACGGACTTAATAAAGGTACCACTAGTCACTTTAAATAACGCAACTTTAACAATGTTTACATATCCTACATTACTCATCTCATATGTATATACTGTATTCTACACTATCTATTGCATCGTGCCTATGCCGCACACCATCATTCATCCATATATTTATATGTACATATTCTTCCCTTTACATTTGTGTGTATAAGGTAGTTGTGAATTTGGTAGATTACTTGTTAGATTTTACTGCATAGTCGGAACTAGAAGCACAAGCATTTCGCTACACTCGCATTAACATCTGCTAACCATGTGTATATGACCAAAAACATTTGATTTAGTGGAAACAGTGTGGAAATGGTGTCACTTGGATTGAAATTTAGCTATAGTCTCCCATCCTAACATTGCAATCGCTTGTCTAAAATTTAAATGGTGTGTATTTTTTTCCAAACATTGCTTTTTTGTGTCAGCAATTAGATAATAGTTATTAGGGTGGCTAGTTAACCCTAGTACACAATATGAGACGTTGGCTAGAGCCTACAGTATGAAGATGGGCAGAAACTTCTTCTCCAATAGAAATCCCCGATCACATTTGTAGGCATCGTCATGGCGACATTGGCTAGCTAAACTCATGCGCAGAAACAGCTAATCGGATCCAATGGTTGTCTCGCGCCAAACTGTGCATGTGCAGGTCGTCAAGTGCACTCTGTATAACGTTGTTAATGAAAATGACAGTGTCAGTTTGTCACTTTCATGTTCAACTACATAAGACTGGCTTGAATCTAGGGTGTGGTATTTGGAAGAGCACCACTATTTCCTCCCTTAGCTATATTGGCATCGAACACATCCTCCCTAGGAGGGGGTGACCTTGACAATTTGTTAAAATTAGGGGCTGTCTGCATCTTTAATTTAAAGACCCGTGTTCCCTTCGGTCTCAATATAGAGTTAGAGCTGAAGACATTTTTGTGATTGTGTTTTTTTGCTATCCATTGTAAATAATGTTTGTAGGCCTATGTAGCCATTCATGCTTTTTATAGCCTATGTTCTATTTATAAACTCAGCAAAAAAAGAAATGTCCCTTTTTCAGGACCCTGTCTTTCTAAGATCATTCGTAAAAATCCAAATAACTTCAGATTTTCATTGTAAAGGGTTTTAACACTGTTTCGCATGTTTGTTCAATGAACCATGAACATGCACCTGTGGAATGGTTGTTAAGACACTAACAGCTTACAGACGGTAGGCAATTAAGGTCACAGGTATGAAAACTTAGGACACTAAAGAGGCCAATCTACTCACTGAAAAACACCAAAAGAAAGATGCCCAGGGTCCCTGCTCATCTGCGTGAACCTGCCTTAGACATGCTGCAAGGAGGAATGAGGACTGCAGATGTGGCCAGGGCAATAAATTGCAATGTCCGTACTGTGAGACGCCTAAGACAGCGCTACAGGGAGACAGGACGGACAGCTGATTGTCCTCGCAGTGGCAGACCACGTGTAACATCTGCACAAGATCGGTACATCCGAACATCACACCTGCGAGACAGGTACAGGATGGCAACAACAACTGCCCGAGTTACACCAGGAATGCACAATCCCTCCATCAGTGCTCAGACTGTCCGCAATAGGCTGAGAGAGGCTGGACTGAGGGCTTGTAGGCCTGTTGTAAGGCAGGTCCTCACCAGACATCACCGGCAACAACATCGCCTATGGGCACAGACCCACCGTCGCTGGACTAGACAGGACTGGCAAAAAGTGATCTTCACTGACGAGTCATGGTTTTGTCTCACCAGGGGTGATGGTCGGATTCGCGTTTATCATCGAAGGAATGAGCGTTACACCGAGACCTGTACTCTGGAGCGGGATCAATTTGGAGGTGGCGGGTCCGTCATGGTCTGGGGCGGTGTGTTACAGCATCATCGGACTGAGCTTGTTGTCATTGCAGGCAATCTCAACGCTGTGCGTTACAGGGAAGACATCCTCCTCCCTCATGTGGTACCCTTCCTGCAGGCTCATCCTGACATGACCCTACAGCATGACAATGCCACCAGCCATACTGCTCGTTCTGTGCGTGATTTCCTGCAAGACAGGAATGTCAGTGTTCTGCCATGGCCAGCGAAGAGCCCGGATCTCAATCCCATTGAGTACATCTGGGACCTGTTGGATCGGAGGGTGAAGGCTTGGGCCATTCCCCCCAGAAATGTCAGGGAAATTGCTGGTGCCTTGGTGGAAGAGTGTGGTAACATCTCACAGCAAGAACTGGCAAATCTGATGCAGTCCATGAGGAGATGCACTGCAGTACTTAATGCAACTGGTGGCCACACCAGATACTGACTGTTACTTTTGATTTTGACCCCACCTTTGTTGAGGGACACATTATTCCACATTATTCTGTGGAACTTGTTCAGTTTATGTCTCAGTTGTTGAATCTTGTTAAGCTCATACAAATACTTACACGTTAAGTTTGCTGAAAATGAACAGTTGACAGTGAGAGGACGTTTCTTTTTTTGCTGAGTTTAGCTGTAAATAGACCAATGAAATCAAGACAGACATCTGTGTGTGTCCTTTAAAACTATAGGCCAATATCTAGTGACCGGCGGTGCTTGTCATTATACGCTGAGGAAGAGAGGTTTGCTGTCAAAACGTTGGTATTAAATTACTGCATCTCAGCACCTAGTGTGCGGCTCTCTTTTTCTTTTTGGAATCTAGTGTGTGCCTTCAGATTGAGAAAATTAACAAAGTTAGAATTTCTCACCTCTCCCATTGAATTCCCAAACCAGGTCTGCTTAGTCTGATTCACAAGCGTTCCCAGAGGTTTCGCAATGTTGCCGCTCGGGTTAGATGCTGGTTTAGGGTTTCCCCAATTCTGTTTGATTCAGTAGGGTTATGGATCAATGTTGCCATCTACTGGAAGAGCCATACATTACACAGGAGTGAAGCCATAAATCTTAGACTCAAAATAGCTAGACTTTGATTTCATTAAATTATACTGAACGAAATATAAAACATATGTAAAGTGATAAAATAAAGATCCCAGAAATGCTCCATAGGCATGAAAAGCGTATTTGTCAAATTCTTTGCGCAAATGTTTACATCCCTGTTTGTAAGCATTCCTCCTCTGCCAAGATAATCCATCCACCTGATTGATGTGAAAATAAAAGGCCACAAAATTAGTGGGGTGGTCAAGGCCACAGATGTCTCAAATTGAGGGAGTGTGCAATTGGCATGCTGAATGCAGGAATGCCAATCAGAGCTGTTGCCAGATAATTTAATGTTAATTTCTCTACCATAAGCCATTGCCATCAATTTCGATAATTTGGCAGTACATCCAACCGGCCTCAACTGCAGACCACACGTAACCAAGCCAGCCCAGGATCTCCACATCCAGCTGCGTCACCTGCGGGATCATCTGAGACCAGCCACCCACACAGCTGATGAAACTGGGTGTGCACAACGGAAGAATTTCTGCATAAACTGTCTCAGGTAGGCGCATCGTCCTTACCAGGATCTTGACCTGACTACAGTTTGGCGTCGTAACAGACTTCAGTGGGCAAGTGGTCACCTTCAATGGCCACTAGCATGGTGAAGCGTGCTCATCATGGATGACTCCCAGTTTCAACAGGCAGATCGTATGTCATGCGGGCGAGCGGTTTGCTGATGTCAACGTTGTGAACAGAGTGGCTTTGGCATGGGCAAGCATTAGCTACAGACAAGTATTTTAAATCAATGTCAATTTAAATGCAGTGATCCTTTGAGATTTTGAGGTCCATTTATGTCATCCATCCACCACCATCACCTCATGTTGCAACAATGCACAGCCCCATGTCATAAGGATCTGTACACAATTCCAGGAAGCTGAAAATATCCCAGTTATGCCATGGCCTTACAGATGTCACCCATTGAACATGTTTGGAATGCTCTGGATCAGTGTAAGACAGCGCATTCCTTTTCGGCCTGCCTTTTCCTGTAGTCCACAATCAGCTACTTTGTCTTGCTCACATTGAGGGAGAGGTTGTTGTCCTGGCACTACACTGCCAGTTCTCTGACCTCCTCCCTATAGGCTGTCTCATCGTTGTCAGTGATCAGGCCTACCACTGTGGTGTCATCAGCAAACTTAATGATAGTGTTGGAGTCGTGTTTGGCCACGCACTCGTGAGTGAACAGGGCGTACAGGAGGGGACTACGTACACACCCCTGAGGGGCCCTAGTGTTGAGGATCAGCGTGGCAGACGTGTTGTTGCCTACCCTTACCACCTGGGGGCGGCCCGTCCGGAAGTGCAGGATCCAGTTGCAGAGGGAGATGTTTAGTCCCAGGGTCATATTCAGCCTTTCAAAGCACTTCATGACTACAGATGTGAGTGCTACGGGTCGGTAGTCATTTAGGCAGGTTACCTTGTTGTTCTTAGGCACAGGGTCTATGGTGGTCTGCTTGAAACATGTAGGTATTACAGACTCAGTCAGGGACAGGTTTAAAATGTCAGTGAAGACACTTGCCAGTTGGTCCGCGCATGCTTGAGTACACGTCCTGGTAATCCATCTGGCCCAGCGGCTTTGTGAATGTTGACCTGTTTAAAGGTCTTGCTCACTTTGGCTACCGAGAGCGTTATCACAGTCATCCAGAACAGCTGGTACTCTCGTGCATGCTTCAGTGTTGCTTGCCTCGAAGCGAGCATGAAAGGCATTTAGCTTGTCTGGTAGGCTCACGTCACTGGGCAGCTCGTGTCTGGGTTTCCTTTTGTTTCCCTTTGTTAAGGACCATTTAGAAAATTCCTAGTAGTGTCTACATAATGTTGAGTCATTGAAGTTATGACACCACCGTCTTTAATAAGGCCATTTAAACTGCATAGATTTCTGAATACCTCGGGAACTATGTAGGGTTACAACAGCTCACTTTTGATAATGTTTGCAAGCGTCCCTGTGTTCATGCTGTCGTTTTTGGCAAATTACTACAAATAAAATAACCAGTAGGTCGATGCAACACTAGCACAGTCCCCCCCTCAAACTCAGTCCTGTGTCCCAGTTTTTACCCTAGCACTACAGCCGATTCAAATAGTCTAAGCTTGATTAGTTGGTTATTTGAATCAGTTGTGGATTTCTAGGGCAAAAATCTAAACGTGAACCCAGGAAACAATGGTCCAGCGCAGGGCTCTCCAACACTGTTCCTGGAGAGTACCCTCCTATAGGGTCACTCCAACACTGTTCCTGGAGAGTACCCTCCTATAGGGTCACTCCAACACTGTTCCTGGAGAGTACCCTCCTATAGGGTCACTCCAACACTGTTCCTGGAGAGTACCCTCCTATAGGGTCACTCCAACACTGTTCCTGGAGAGTACCCTCCTATAGGGTCACTCCAACACTGTTCCTGGAGAGTACCCTCCTATAGGGTCACTCCAACACTGTTCCTGGAGAGTACCCTCCTATAGGGTCACTCCAACACTGTTCCTGGAAAACTACCCACCTTTAGGGTCACTCCAACCTCTTAAAACTCACCCGATTTACCTTACCAAACAGCTGATTAAAAATGCATGATGGATAAGGGTTGGAGTGAAAAACACTACAGAACGGTAGCTCTGTAGGAAAAGGGTTGGAGATCCATGGTCTAGTATAAAAGGCCATGCCATTATTACCGTGGCACAAATTTCCTCCTGGGGAAGGATATTTTGGCCCATCCTCCCTTGAGAAACTTATCTAACTTCGTTCTGCAGAATACATGCATTTAGGTAAAAGGGCAACTGCTCAGCAGGCTTTAGGTTGAGTCGATATTAGCAAACCTTTTCTGAATAGAAAGTCAATGATAAGGGAACATGATGTTACGCTTTAATACTTTTAGCACTGTTGTGGAAATTCTTACACAGGGACACTCGAAGTCAATCTTAGTTATAAGAACAGCACATGAGTAGAACACAGAAATTAGTTATAAGAAAAGCACAAACATTACAATTCCCATTACAGCGCTTTCAGTTCGCTTTACTTTTTAACAGTTTGTCTGCGAAACAGTTGACTCGCAGTGATGCGGAAGTTTTCCTCGTCACATGATTGGATGGTCCTCCAGAAGGTCAATGTGGTTTGACCATCTGCCTCAGTCAGGAGGGTGTAGTTCTGTTTCTCATCCACCAAGGGGAATCCATTGCTTGTGGCATGATAATCCTGAAGGAGAGAAAATAAATACTGATGTTATCTGGAGTATGTATAAATAGAGCCTACCAGAGTTCTGTGTTATAAGGTGTGCTTGGTGAAAGCAAAGCACAACTTTAGACAGGCCACAATCAACAGCCTGACCAACTCTGTGTGAGGCAAATGGTGGTCACACAAGATTCTGATTGGTTTTCTGATCCACACCCCTACCTTGGTTTTATGGTGTCTGTGACCAACAGATGCATATCTGTATTTATTTCAATTGATGATTTCCTTATATAACTGTAACTCAGTAAAATCTTTCAAATTGTTTCATGTTGCATTTATATTTTGTGTTCAGTGTATACAATGAGAAACTGCTTTTTACCATTACATTTTTTTTTAAATGATTTGACCTTTATTTAACTAGGCAAGTCAGTTAAAAACAATTTCTTATTTACAATGACGGCCTACACCGGCCAAACTCAGACGACGCTGGGCCAATTGTGCGCCGCCCTATGGGACTCCCAATCACGGCCGGTTGTGATACAGTCTGGAGTACACCTAATTTTGTTTGTAACTGGATCCTATCAAAAGTTATGATGGTGTGTTTAAACAGTGTTACTTTGTACAACATAAAGCATGACTGTTGTAAGTTTTCCCCTTTTTTACTACAGCAAATGGCATCTCCAGTATGTACATTAGAAACATTATTATCGCTTATACTTTATGATTGGACATTACTTTAAAATATTGAATGTGTACAAATTATTCGTTCATGGGTTTAATTAAAGTAAATCAGGATTTAGAATTGGATTTGTGGTACTTCCGTTACCTGTACCTCCATTATCAACAAAAGTACTTAAAAAAAGCATCCTACCTAAAAACCTGGAAAAATATTAAATAAAGCATATTTGTATGTAGTTTAATTCTGATACTTTTTTCAATTATTTGTGTTTTTCCTGTAATTGGTCTTTTGACCATTCAGATCTAATGTGAAAAAGATCTGATGTGATTGGTCAAAAGACCACTTAGTGGAAAAAACATCAGAAGTGGGGTGCATGTAAATGCAGCCTATGTCAGTTTCTTTTCAAGTACCTACATTATTTAACATAAGAATGTTAGCAGTTCTAGGTTTCTGCAAATGCTTTTAAATCAGGCAGGTTTACACAAGGTGAACAATACAAGATAATTAACATGAATTAGTCTACCTTTAACATTGATCAGATCAAGCTTGCAGGGAACATAGCTCAGGCCAGCAACTGCCTTCCTTTCTGGACATCCTTGGCTGCTTTTAGGCAGGCAGCCCAATTTTGATATTTTTTCCACCATTTTTTATTTATTTTTTTAATATAGAAAAACGTATTTCCACTTTGACATTATAGTGTATTGTGTGTTGGCCAGTGACAAAAATATATATAAATGTAATCAATTTTAAATTCAGGCTGTAACACAACAAAATATAGACAATGTCAAGGGGTGTGAATACTTTCTAAAGGCACTGTATCTAAATACCGAATACCGACCGGTATGTGCTCAGAGGCCCTGACCTCCAGGGGGCCCCCATTGATTTTCTTAGTCATTCTCACTCAGATATCATATCAACATGGCATAAGTCATAAGAAAATATGTAGAATTGCAGGAAATTAACTTTAAAATAGCAAACATTTCACTTAACCCCATGGCAAAATGTGTAGAATTGTAGAAATCTTGCTTTAAAAGGCAACATTTTCTCTACACCCCCATGGAAAAATTATTATATCGCAGGAAATGAACTTTAAAACTAATTTTAGGGCCACTAAAATTTTTGGCGTGAGGTGGGGCAACCAAATCTCACTTAAGGCCCCCAAAAGGCTAGAACCGGCCCTGCACCTAATCATGAAGATTGGAGCAGGGTAAGCACGATGATCCTATATCAGTGGTTTGGAAAATGTTTCTTATTACCAGCTAGTAGCTAGTGAAATGGGTTGTTGGGCTGGGTTGCTGTAGTAAATTACCAGCCTGTAGAAGTCATCATAATCCTGTCCTCCAATAGGGATGCCAGCGAATTTCTGGAAGATCGAAAGCCTGGAATGGAGAAGACACTGAAGAGACAGAGCTCAGACAACATGCGTGTGTATGTATTAATGTCCCCATAACGGGGCAGTCTCTTACCCCTCCTCCCACACCCCAGGCAAACACCACTCTGAAGCATTCGTCCGCTGGTCCCCCCGTGAAGCATTTCTGCACGTGGGTCTGGTTCAAAGACAAGGGGCAGCCATAGAGCAACATGTGGTGGACCAGGTCCAGGTGCTCAATCTGAGATCGATAGAGAGAGAGGGAAACATGGGAAGGAGCAGGGAAAGGTAAGAGATTTCAGAAATCTTTAGGGATAAACGTATGACATAATTGTAAAATGCTTAGACCATAAAATGAAAGAGGGGTAATTTACACAAATGATGTGATTTTTCCTGTTGAGCTTTGGCACCTTTGTGACCTTGCAGTGGTAGTATGTACTGTATGTTCGACAGGGACAGTAACTGGCAATGGAAGAGGACGTACTGTGTTAATACTATGTGTTGCCAGTCCATTCTGTTCCAGTCACATGTTGTAAGCTAAGGATACCACCACCCAATACCAATATCAAATCAATTCCATTTCATTCAGGTTTGACCTGTTCCTGCCCAAGAGTAAAGTAAAATACAGTACTTTACTTCAAACTAAAAGTCCTGCTGTGGCTGACCTAGAGGGACAACATGATCCTTTTACAGGACATCATGTGCGTGAGGTCATTCTTACATTCTCCCCAACAAATTCCAGATAATTGATGTCCAGGAGCCTGTATCTGGGTATGAACTTGAGCAGGTTCACCTCCTTGGTCCCCCTTTTGTCATCAGTTTCCCCAAAGGCATTGATCAGCTTCACTTAGGGTTGCCAACTTTCTCACTACCAAATAAGGGCCAAAAGGTGGCGTGCCAGTGCATGGTGACACGGCGGTGTGGGTATGGTGTTATGGGAATTAAAATACAGTGTATATTCATAGTCTTATTCAATTGGAAAGGCAAAAGGCATTATGAGTTATGTGAGCTGGGCAATTAGCTTTCAGAATGCGATTGTTGTCACTGCTCAATAACTGGTAAACGGAGTGGTGTTTTCCAAAGTTGACATTGGCATTATCTGTCTAATATCCAGTTCATCATTTTCCAGACAGTTCATCAGAGCTTGATGTATGCCATTTGCAGTTTCATCACTGTCTATATAAAAGTCAAGTAACTTGCACTGCACTCCATCAGACACAGAGAAATATCTCACAAACACTGCAAACATGTTTCTATTTCCCTTGTTTGAGGCATCACTGGCAACTGAGAAATACACCGCCTCACCTTCCGTAGGAGGCAGATCGTCATTCTCCGCAGTAGGCGTCACGAAGAATGCACAGATATTGCTAGCACCTTTAGCTAGCCTGGCGGTGTGCATTTCTGTGGATGCATGCTGAGTTTGGTCACTCTCCCCTCCATGGCCAATTGAGAATTCCCGACGGCATAAAGTACAGAAAGCTGTCGTCGAGTCACCACTGACAGCCTTAACCCACGTCTTTTTTGCTTCCCATTGTTTGCTCAAGTTCATACCCAGATACAGGCTCCTGGACTTTTCTTTTTTGCAGGTTTATCCATATTTCCTTGATATGCCAAACAGACCGAACAACAACAGAAATTACTTTGCAGGAATTGGCGCGTTTACTCTATTACTGTGATTGGATGAATATACTGGGCAAGGGAGATCCCGTATGGGACAAACCAATTTAGCCCAATATAATGGACATCCCGGCTAGTACAGGACAGTTGGCAACACTTGCTTCACTGGACTTTCCAATAAGAGGAGGGGGGATAGAACAATTTACATAAACATACAAGAGCATAGAAGAACAAAAGACACAGATTGACGACTATGTGTGAAGAAAAAGACTAGTAGACAGAAGGCACTAAGTAGGGCCTACAAACTGCTGCTACACACTTGATATTACCAATGAATTAGCCACTGGGGCAATTGACATTGGATGTTCACGACAACAGGCGCTTGAGGCCGTACCAATACATAGAAAGGTGTTCATTCAAATGTTATGTTTGATATCTTAAATTAAACGTACATAATTGCAGTATTTAGAAATATTAACGTAGTTTCTATTTCATTATTTTATATTCCGTTTTTTATAGTGTTACAAATGTATTACAAATGTATTTGAGCACGGCTCTTTCTCACTCAAAATTGTTGCCCCCCTCTGTCATGGTGGTATCGTCCCAAGATGGCAGCCTCCCTGTTGCAACGCTGTTTAGGAGCTGTCAAAGTTATCCATAAATGTGGGACTTACAGTTTTATAGGTACATATTTGTATATGTAAAATATAAGTATTTAAATCAGTAACATTTGCTATCATTGATTCATTCATTTTTCCCCGAACTATTTTTATTTTTCCAAGTGAGCATATGGCTAGCCAGCTAATGCTAGCTTCCTAAAATTAATCCATTCTGACATAACTCATAACTGTCTAAATAAGATGCATCTTCTCCCGTTTGTTCAATGATTGACCTTAGTATTTGCTTGTACTGAAATCGCAATTAATTGCATTGTGCTTGTTATCTTCAGTTCCAGCAAGTTACCCAATGTAACTTGTAATGATTATTGTTTATATCCTACAGACAGAAGATGTCTACTTTCAGCAGCATACACAGACACCAAATTATGGGAGGAGAGAGAGAAAGATCATCAAAATCTGGGTAAGCTGGGTAACCCAATACACTCATTACCAATTATGTATTGTTCATTACTAACCATCCCCTTTGTCACTACCCATCACAACTAATAAAAAGTGGATCTCAAACACATCTGTCACACATTAGCTGTCAAGTAAGTGGACATGACATCAGTTGCGTTTTAGTTTTCTGAAACCCATGTGAATATAGAATAGACATTCTGTGCATAAGTACCCGAAGACATAACAACTGTAAGTCGATGACAATGTCTGTGAGTGTCTGCACCAAATGAACACAGGAGGGCAGTGTTAGCTAGCTACATATTGACAGTTACTATACTGTGTCATTCATACTGTAAAATGTTTCAAGGGTTGAAATCATATTTTTAAATGGCAGAGAGTTTGAGCTTGGACTAGTTGTTGTGAAAGTAAAGCTTAATGTGAGTACGCTATTCTACAGCATTGATGGCCGCCTTGATGGACAGGATTTATGACCGAAATTTCCCTGTCAGCTCTCTGACAATATCACGGGTAAGAGCATGTTAGAGTGCAGAGAGATTACACCCTTCTAGCCCAGATGTCAGCCTGTTTCTCCTTTAGAAAACTGCTTCATTGTCATATCTGGTACATTCAGGCTAAAACAGAATCCGATATGTTGGCTAAAACTAGGGTTGCAAAATTTCAGAAACTTTCAATAAATTCCGTCGTTTTCCCGAAATCCCGGTTGGAGGATTCCTGGAATAAGGGGGGAATAAGAAAGAAATCTGAAATCCTCCCAACTAGAATTTCTGGAAAACCAATTTATTGAAAGTTCCTGGAATTGTGCAACCCTTGCCGAAACAGAATCTAGTGGGCACCCTAGCTAATATGATTTATGTTCTGATCAACCTGTAGTCAAATAAGTGAGATATTAATCCATAATTTCTCTGTGTATTTTCTTTTTCAGTTTGTTGACAACATATCGTCAAGAGAAGAGGTTGATCAAGCAGAGTACTATCTTTATAAGTAAGCCTCATTTGCACGCCCTGTAAAATTATTTATTTGTTAGGGTGTTCACTTTCTGGTCTAAGTTGCTGGCTAATCCTCTATGTTCAGTCCTCTGTTTTGTCCTAGTCTTTTTGGGCGTGTTTATGTTCAGTCACATGCATGTTTCTTTGTTCTGTGCTGTGTTAGAGCTTTCCTGTTTTCCACTTCTCTGGAATCTGTTTCTTATGTGATTAAAAGATTTACATTAATATTGTGTTGCAAGCCTATGGATTAAGAAGCAATTACACTTGACTTGACCCATCTATCATAAAGGCATCATAATAATTACATAACAGAAGTCATAAACATTCATGTCTTGTTTGTTGTTGTTTTTTAATGTTTGAACATTTCTCTCCTGTAGATTTCGCCACAGCCCAAACTGTTGGTACCTCAGAGACTGGACCGTCCACAGCTGGGTGAGACAGTGTCTCAGATATGGGGCCAGAGACAAGGCCTTACACACCCTCAAGAACAAGGTAGTTCTATATTATGCCGAGCAGAGCCATAGAAACAAGGTTCCACAAACTGTCCTCCATTGTGGCACACAACCTTCCATGTGTAACGGATGTGAAATGGCTAGTTAGTTAGCGGTGCTGCGCGCTAATAGCGTTTCAATCGTTGACGTCACTCGCTTTGAGACCCTGAAGTAGTGGTTCCCCTTGCTCTGCAAGGGCCGCGGCTTTTGTGGAGTGATGGGTAACGATGCTTTGTGGGTGACTGTTGTTGATGTGTGCAGAGGGTCCCTGGTTCGCACCCGGGTCTGGGCGAGGGGACGGACGTAAAGTTATACTGTTACATTGATGCTGTTGACCCGGATCACTGGTTGCTGCGGAAAAGGAGGAGGTCGAAAGGGGGGTGAGTGTAACGGATGTGAAATGGCTAGTTAGTTAGCGGTGCTGCGCACTAATAGCGTTTCAATCGGTGACGTCACTCGCTTTGAGACCCTGAAGTAGTGGTTCCCCTTGCTCTGCAAGGGCTGCGGCTTTTGTGGAGCGATGGGTAACGATGCTTCGTGGGTGACTGTTGTTGATGTGTGCAGAGGGTCCCTGGTTCGCGAGGGGACGGACGTAAAGTTATACTGTTACACATGGCCATACCATTCTTTAAAAAATATATATATATTTAGCCTTTATTTAAACAGGGAGTCACATTGAGATTAAAAATCTATTTTACAAGAGAGCCCTGTATACATTACAATAAAAACAGAGTAATAAACCATACACTTCAATATGTGTATTTATTTATTTATTTCACCTTTATTTAACCAGGTAGGCCAGTTGAGAACAAGATCTCATTTACAACTGCGACCTGGCCAAGATAAAGCAAAGCAGTGCGACAAAAACAACAACACAGAGATACACATAAACAAACGTACAGTCAATAACAAAATAGAAAAATCTATGTACAGTGTGTGCAAATGGAGAAGAGTAGGGAGGTAGGCAATAAATAGGCCATAGAGGCGAAATAATGACAATTTAGCATTAACACTGGAGTGATAGATGTGCAGATGATGATGTGCAAGTAGAACAATGTATAAAACAATGTAATTCAGCACACAATAACAAACTAAACATATTTAATAAAAGCAATCACATTCAACTGCATAATCAATAATGTAAACTGCCTGAGTGACACCAGCACATCTAACTGCAGTGAACTCTGCAGATTGTTCCACAAATTAGGGGCAAAAAAACTAAATGCAGATTTTCCTGAATCTGTGGGGACTGAAGGGATCTCTAATGTTGTCCATTCCTGAGAACGGGTTTGGTAACTTATGAGTCTTAACTTAATTAAGGAAGTTACATATGTTTGGGGGTGGCAGGTAGCCTAGTGGTTAGAGCGTTGGACCAGTAACCGAAAGGTGCTAGATTGAATCCCCGAGCTGACAAGGTAAAAATCTGTTGTTCTGCCCCTGAACAAGGCAGTTAACCCACTGTTCCTAGGCCATCATTGTAAATAAGAATTTGTTCTTAACTGACTTGTCTAGTTAAATAAAGGTTAAATAAAAAAAATATGGAGGCAATTTCTGTAAGATTGATTTGTAAATAAATAAAAGAGAATGTAGCTCTCTTCTTACAGACATTTTTATACAGACTAAAATGAGTCCTAAAATTGTCCCCTGTGATAAAACGTATTGCGGAATGGTAGACTGCGTCCAACGGTTTCAAAACAGAGGTTGCAGCATGCATGTAAACAATATCACCAAAATCCAATACAGGGAGAAGCGTTGTTTGAACAATCTTTCTCCTATTTTCAATACTGAGGCATGATTTATTTCGATATAAAAAAACTATCTTGGATCTAAGCTTCTTAGTCAGATTTTCATATGCGTTACCAAGGACAACTTGTCATCAATCCAGACACCCAGGTACTTTGGGTTAGAGCCAATTTGGGCACCATTTGTTGCGCAAATATGCAGGTCCTCAGGGTCAACATTTCGTGACCTAGAGAACAGCATGAGCTTGATTTTACTTGTATTTAACACTAATTTATGATCTGTAAGCAATTTCTGAATTGAATCAAGTCATGCTGAAGTTCACGAATGGCCTCCTGCACCAAGGTGGCACAGGACCACAAAACTGTGTCATCTGCATAGAGATGAATGTTACAAGTATTAACAGTGTTTCCTATGTCATTAATATACAAGGTGAACAATAATGGACCAAAAATCGAACCCTGAGTTACACCTTTTTGAATCTCAAGAAATTCAGATTTAACCCCATCTGTCAAGATGGCCTGAGGTCTGTCGCCAAGGTAATTCTGAAACCATGAACAGGCTGTATATCCCAGGTCTATTTTTGATAACTTCTTCAGCAAAACAGAATGATCAACAGTGTTGAACGCCTTTGACAGGTCAATGAACAAGGCAGCACAGCTCTTTTTAGCATCCAAGGCATTGACAAGATCATTAACAACTAGCGTGGTTGCTGTGGTAGCACTATGCCCAGGCCTAAACCCTGATTGGTTTATATTAAAAATACAATTATCAGATAAAAAGGAACGAAGTTGTACATTAACCAAGGATTCAAGAATCTCAGCTAAAGAAGGTAGTCTTGAAATGGGGCGATAGTTGTCAAGATAATTTTTCCCCCACCCTTATGGAGTGGTAGCACATATGCGGATTTCCAGGCTTTTGGAATACTTCCTGATTACAATGTTAAATAAAACATGCGGCCTACTGAGTCAGCAATAAAGGGAGCTGCACGCTTAAGCAGACCATGCTTCAAATGATCAGCCCCTGTGGATTTTATTTTGTCTAGTGTTAGCGAAGCATCCAGGACTTCATTATCAATGAATTTCCCAAAAGAGAACTCCTGACCAGCATGTTCAGTATCATTCAATAGATTTTCACCATCAACATCCAAACTACACTTTTAAAGAGCTGGCTTTGAAATACATTCAAATATATAGCCTGCAGAGATAAAATGGTGATTAAACGCATTAATGAACATAAAATAATTTGCATTCTAACTACAGTTGTATTGTCCAATACATGGTGCCTGTTGAAAACCTACATTCTAAAGAGTTTGACAACTTCCATTTCTGAGGTGGACTATAATATTGCCGGGGGTATTTTTATTTATTGATTTTTTTTTTATTAACATTTTCTGTTTCTGTATTTAGGTGCAATATGGAATGTTCCCAGATGATTTCACATTCAACCTGCTGATAGATTCATTCATTAAAGATGAAGACTTCAAAGGTGAAGAGTCTATGACATCTGAAATTAGTATTTGTCAAACTGTAAAGTTATCCCAGGACCCCTTTGGAAAAACTCAGTTAAACTCAACGAAACCAATAATGTACACTAGCGTTCAAAAGTTTGGGGTCACTTAGAAATGTCCTTGTTTTTGAAAGAAAAGCTATTTTTTTGTCCATTAAAATAACATCAAACTGAGCAGAAATACAGTGTAGACATTGTTAATGTTGTAAATGACTATTGTAGCTGGAAACGGCAGATTTTTTACATGGAATATCTACATAGGCTTACGGAGACCCATTATTAGCAACCATCACTCCTGTGTTCCAATGGCACGTTGTGTTAATTAACTAATCCAAATTTATAATTTTAAAAGGCTAATTGATCATTAGAAAACCCTTTTGCAATGATGTTAGCACAGCTGAAAACTGTGGTGCTGATTTAAAGATGCAATAAGTGACCCCAAACTTTTGAACGGTTGTGTATATTCTATATTCACACACATAATATCTACCTTAAAACCTAAAAAGGTTGGTCCTCTTCTGTAGGTGCCTGTTCTGTCGTGGAAGAGGTGATGCTTCAGGAGTCTTTTGATCTACCATCAACACAGATCCTGTCCATGTATGCACTGAGCAGTTACCTAGCAACCAAACCAGAGCTCAGTGTAAGTAAAGTAGCATTCGCTGCTTGGTACTGTGTGTGTACCAACATGTTTGGAGAAGTTATCGTGCCAAAGTACATTTGGAATGTTTGAATTATGTAGAACTGAACGATTGTTGGAAACTTAAGGAGGACATAATCCTATTTGTGTAGAGAAGTTAAGTCTGATCCCAGCACAACATCATTCCCATAACAAAATATGCATATGCCGGAGTTTGAATTCAGCAGCCACAGTTTTTTTCTGTATAAATTAGTTATTATGCTTTTTGTAAACGTTGTGCTAGTGCTGTCTGAAGTGTGTGTGTGTGTGTGTGTTGGTTCACTACAGGTGTCAGAGCAGAGGGCTCTGGGAGCAGCACTGCTGATATGTGGTCTGAAGCAGGACAACTCTACAGGCCTCAGCGCTCAACTGTTGGGTTGTGCTCTGCTAGGTATGTGTTCCTCCAGTCATACCACAGACCTGGGCCTAAATCAAGCCCTTCCTCATGTTCCTAACCCTTTGGTGATGGCAGGAGGAGGTTTTCTCTCCATTTCTCAAGAATCCCTTCTCTTCATCTTCTTGTCAAACATCATTGAAATCAACCTCTCTCTCTCTCCATGCCACATGGTCTTTGCCTCATGTTGTGCTGATCAAGTCTCTGATAGTTTCCTCTCCCTGCTCCTCTCTCTTTGTCTGTCTCTAGGTAAGGTGGAGATGGCAGCTGGGATCCATGCTGTGTTCAGGGGCATGCCTCTGATGTGGAACCCAGGGTATCTGGGCCGGGCCCTGGCCATTATGGAGAGAGTAGCTGCCGCTCCTGGAGATAGCAAACTATCAAAGGATGCCGTACGTTGCCTACTTACCAATACATGTCTCAGTGCTGTACTTTCTGCAATTGTTCAATTACTGTCTCACACTAACAACATTGTTAGTAACACATTACATTATAATAGTAACTCTTTGTAAAGCATGCACCACGAGTAAGAAGCATGCAGTTTATACTGCTACAGAGCTTATCGTTAGCAATTTCAGTTAACTCATCAAATAACACAGTTACCATATGACACAAACATGGTGGCAGTGGAAAGCTGTTACTGTCCAGGTATGATGTATGACGCAGTCTGAGTCTTTCTCTGCAGGGCTTAGGGTTGAGATGGAGCGACACTGTCATGTCTGTGTTATTTATACCCTGACACACGTCAGTGCAGCACTCTTCTAGCCCTGTCTAGTTAAATAGTTCAACTCTGAACAAAGTAATATGATTTATGGGAGTCTGGAGCCCAGGGGAAATCTGTAAGAATCTGTCCTTTGGGCACCAAACCAGGTTTGCTAGAAAGCAGGACAGTGTCAGACCTGATGCCTCTGTGTAGGTCAGGACAGACAGGACCTATTAATTGTGTGTCATTGTCTGTTTGCGTTTGTTTGTTTTTATGTCTGTCTTTTGTCCTGATGGACTTCTGAGAGGATGCTCCAGTGTGGCTTCGCTTCGCAAGTTATTGTGTCTGTCTGAGTGCAGGTCTGGCGGTCCCAGTTGTGTTTTTCCTTATATCTGTGTGTGTGTGTGTGTTTCTCTTAGGTTGATTACCTGGAGGGCTTGCTACAGGACCTCTCCTCTGCCTTGGACTCCAAGTCCTCCTCTGGTAAGGACGAGTTAGGAGGAGAGGAGGAGGAGGGGAAGAAGGAGGAGGAGGATGAAGACGACCAGGAAGAGAGAGAAAAACTACCGCTCTATGCCAGCAGGTTCAAGGTAGAGACTGGGCAAAGATCAATCAGTCAAACAGGGAAAGAGTGTGTATGGACAGTACATGTATGTTGTGTTATGATTACAGATTTCTCATTTTAAGAAGGTGAATATATTGCTATTAAGCACTCTTAGTCTATAACAACAGTTACACTTAATCGCTCCTTTTCCCTAGACCCCATTTCTAACCACCTCCTCTCCTCTGACCGTGTGTAGGAGCTGAGTGGGCAGCTCCAGTCTCGGGGTAAGGTGGACCCTAGTCCCCTGCAGGTGCTGGTCTCCAGCCTGGTCCAGCAGGGCCTGGCCTCAGCAGAGGGCCCTGACATGGAGCAGTACCAGAGGAAGGTAGGGGAGTGGGAGGCAGAGAGGCAGCAGCTCATCAGAAGAGAGAAGGAGATGAGGGAGAGGGCTGAGGAAGAGAGACAGGCCCGTCAGGCAGCCAAGGCAGCCGCACAATAGCGCTGAACACACAGCTAGAGGGTGTTCATGGTGCATTCCTTGCAGTGTATACCACCACAAAGCATCAATACATATTACTGGTACTTTTTCATAACCTGTGGGGTCCCTACATCGTCTGCAGTGAAACATACATGAAAAGTGAGGGTCGTTTTTGAAATATGTAATATAATCTGTTGTCTCCTGAAATCAGTTTATTTCATGTAACCTTTTTGTTTGTGTCTTTTGTACAAATGCCATTCACAGTTTAGCAATGTACCGTGAACAAGATGTCAACTCCCCATGATAGAATTTTGTCTGTATTAAATTATCATGATCAACAAATAATGATGATTCTTGACTTGCTTTATACTCAAATATGAACAAATCAGAGAGCTTAGTTTATAGTTACATGCATTGTTACACATAAGACTCGTAACCTCTATTTCATCCTTAGCTTAGGTTTCTTAAGATTTCTGAGTTTTCTTTGAAAATATGTTGTATTTCCTGTTGTGGACAGCAACTTGATGTTTTTGGTCTAGCTCCAGTCTAGTGATTGTTAAGCCTGATGGCCACTATGACCTCATGTAAGCAGAAAAGGAGGAAAGCGGGGGAAATCATGGCTTCACATCCTCCCACTCCATTTCCTCTCTTCTCTCAGATGGAGGTGTTTGTGAGAGCACATGTAGACCTTTGTGTGTGTGTGTGTGGGGGGGGGTGTTATACAATCCTAGGGGAGCTGATGACTGATCTAGGGAAAACAAAGTTTGTTCTTTACACGTGCATGAATACAGTTGAATTTCTTAGCCTTATCCTGTCGGCCATTGCCACAAAGAAAAACACACCGTCACAGATCCAGATCGGAGGTGAATTGCTTGGCCCTTGTTTAGAAGTTGACAGGTCTTTCTTTATGTGTCGTCTGGAAATCGACAGTATCAACAGTGGCATAACAGTATAGTAAGAAGACTAAAGTATCTTGTAAATGCTTCACAGAGTTCAAGTAACAGACACATCTCAACATCAACTGTTCAGAGGAGACTGTGAATCAGGCCATCATGGTTGAAATTCTGCAAAGAAATCACTACTAAAGGACACAAAAAGAAGAAGAGACTTGCTTGGGCCAAGAAACATGAGAAATGGAAATTAGACTGGTGGAAATCTGTCCTTTGGTCTGATGAGTTCAAATTTGAGAGTTTTGGTTCCAACCACCGTGTATTTGTGAAACGCAAAGTAGGTGAATGGATGATCTCCGCATGTGTGGTTCCCACCGTGAAGCACAGAGGAGGTGTGATGTTGTGGGGGCTGCTTTGCTGGTGACACTGTTTGTAATTTATTTAGATTTCAAGGAACACATAACCAGCATGGCTACCACAGCATTCACAGCATTCACCACTGGGCTCCCGAGTGGCGCAGCGGTCTAAGGCACTGCATCTCAGTGCAAGAAGCATCACTGCAGTCCCTGGTTTGAATCCAGGCTGCATCACATCAGGCTCACCCAATTGAGATGGTTTGGGATGAGTTGGACCACAGAGTGAAGGAAAAGCAGCCAGTAAGTGCTCAGCATATGTGGGAACTCCTTCAAGACTGTTGGAAAAGCATTCCAGGTGAATCTGGTTGAGAGAATGCCAAGAGTGTTCAAAGCTGTCATCAAGGCAAAGTATGGCTACTTTGAAGAATCTAAAATAGAACATTTATTTTTTGTTTGTTTAACACTTTTTGGGTTACTACATGATTCCATATGTTATTTCATAGTTTTGATGTCTTCACGACTATTCTAGAATGTAGAACATTGTAAAAAAATAAAGAAAAACCCTTGAATGAGTAGGTGTGTCCAAACTTTTGACTGGTATTGTATTTCCAGTGTGGTTTTAGAACAATGCAGATAAAAATGTAATAAATGAGGTGTCAAAATGCTCTATAGCACACAACATAAGATCATCAATGTTCTATTAAATACATTTCTACTGTATCTGAACTAATATACATTATAAAACATACTGTACATTAACTGCTTGTCTAAAGGAATGTTATATGTCATCCTGTTTAAATATGTTTTCTGATATGACACATTAATGAGTGATGGCTATTTAGAAACTGAGAAAACCTCTTGACTTCAGAAGAGTGTTCCATCACCCCTGTAGAAAACTCAGTGTTCCCTCAAACGACTGTAGTGCGGGTCCTCAAAAATGCTTGATCAACAAATGCTCATGTTATTCTATTCCTCCCCTGTGCTGCTTGTTTTCTGGAATTACAAGTTGAAGTTCCCAGAACTCTTCTCTATCTTGATTTCTAGATGTGACGTACAGATTTGTATTTGTATTTACTAAGGATCCCCATTAGCTGACTTGGCAGCAGCTACTCTTCTTGGGGTCCAGATGTAATGGGAAGAGAACATTTTCTGCAGCTTGTGACATGACAGCATCTCCCCTGTGTGTGCTGTGTCTGTAAATACTTTAGGATAAGATGCTGCAAGGGTATGTTTTTGTTGGCTCAGCATCTCGCAGCACTGGTGTCTCTGGAGAGAAGTGTTTATTAATCTAAAGTAATTCATCAAGAAAAATGCTGCATATTTAACCAATTAAAGCCTGCTAAAAGATTCATGAGAGCAAATAAGATCAAATTGATTTGTTTTGAGGGTTTGCAGACGTGTTATGTTTTTACAGAATATTGCACAAACATGGCAAACGTGAAAACATAAAATCTGCATTTACAAATGAGATTACTCTCATTGCTCTCTAATTTCTCTCTATATTCACTTTCTTCCAAAAACAGTAGCCTACATAAACAGTATCTCCTGACTGGTAGTAGGATCTGACAGAAGTTCCTTCAGCCTCCAGACATGGCTTGAAATTAAACACATACCTTTGAAGTCATTCAATTTAAACCAATGAATAACCTACTACTTCTAATCCTGTATAGCTATAGCTTTAATAACTGGATATACAAACAATGGTGTGAAAGTTGTGAAGAGAGAGCTTTGATGTAGATACTGTCTGAGTGACCCTACAGTAAGTATGAGTTACGAGGGAGCCCTCAGACTCTGGGGACACAGCAATTCTACTGCCCTCCTGACATGGTCATGATATACAGTACCAGTCAAAAGTTTGTACACACCTACTGATTACAGGATTTTTTCTTTATTTTTACTATTTTCTACATTTTATAATAATAGTAAAGACATCAAAACTATGAAATAACACATATGGCATTATGTAGTAACCAAAAAAGTATTAAACAAATCAAAATATATTTTATATTTGAGATTATTCAAAGTAGCTACCCTTTGCCTTGATGACATCTTTGCACACTCTCACTGGGCAACATTGAGAGAGAGAGGTAGGGCTACAGTACCGTAGCAGTATGTAAACAAATTAACCTTTTTACGTTTGATGAAGTAGAGTATAATCACAACACTCAACCTGACAAAGAGTGGAACTAGCAAATATAGTTGAATGAAATAATCATAAAATGATTTATAGACAAACTAGACATACTGTACAACCTGTGAGATGGGAATGAAAGGGAGGTAGTGCTGGGTCTAGATAAGAAACTTTATTGAAAAGGCTTACTTACTTAACCTGATTAATGGGCTTATTAAGCTAAATGATTCACATATTAGAATGGCGCCGAAGGAGATAGCTGCCGTTTTACGATCCCGTAACCAATTGTGCTATTGTGTATGTTTTTCACGTTATTTCTAACTTACTATGTACATAACGTTTCTTCCACCGTGTCTTATGACCGAAAAGAGCTTCTAGATAGCAGGACAGCGATTATCCACCCTGTACTGGAGGAATACATTTTCTTCAACGAGTCGGACAGATGGGAAGGATTTACTTCAGTCGCCCGACAAGGCCCTCGTCCCCGTCATTCGCAGGAGAAAGAGACGGAGGTATCGGGGACGAAGGTCCGGGTGCCTTGTAAGGATCCTTTGCCGAGAGGGTAATCTACCGTTACCATCGGTCCTATTAGCCAACATACAAACAATCGATAATAAAAATAGTCAAACTATAATCACGTATATCCGACCAACGGGACATTAAAAACTGTAATATCTTATGTTTCATCGAGTCGTGACTGAATGACATGAATACCATACAGCTGGTGGGTTTTAAGCTTGTTCGGCAGGATAGAACAGTCTATGTATATTTGTAAACGACAGCTGGTGTACGAAATCTAAGGAAGTCTCGAGGTTTTGCTCACCTGAGGTAGAGTATCTCATGATAAGCTGTAGACCACACTATTTTCCAAGAGAGTTTTCATCTGTATTTTTCATAGCTGTCTATATACCACCACAAACCGATGCTGGCACTAAGACCGCACTCAATGAGCTGTATACGGCCATAAGCAAACAGGAAAACGCTCATCCAGAGGCGGCACTCCTAGTGGCCGGGGACTTTAATGCAGGGAAAATCTCATCCGTTTTATTTCATTTCTATCCATCATGTTAAATGTGCAACCAGAGGGGGAAAAAAACTCTAGACCACCTTTACTCCACACACAGAGACGTGTAAAAAGCTCTCCCTCGCGCTCCATTTGGAAAATCTGACCATAATTCTATCCTCCTGATTCCTGCTTACAGCGGGAAGCACCAGTGACTCTGTCAATAAGAAAGTGGTAAGATGAAGCAGATGCTAAGCTACAGGACTGTATGGCTAGCACAGACTGGGAATATGTTCCGACATTCTTCCAATGTCATTGAGGAGTACACCACATCAGTCACTGGCTTCATCAAAAAGTGCATCGATGACGTCGTCCCCACAGAAACTGTACGTACATACCCCAACCAGAAGACATGAATTACAAGCAACATCCGCACTGAGCTAAAGAGTAGAGCTGCAGCTTTCAAGGAGCGGGACTCCAACCCGGAAGCTTACAAGAAATCCCTCTATGCCCTCCGACGAACCATCAAACAGGCAAAGCATCAATACAGGACTGAGATCGAATCGTACTACACCGGTTCCGACACTCGTCGGATGTGGCAGTGCTTGCAAACTATTACAGACTAAAAAGGGAAGCACAGCTAAATTACTTCTATGCGCGCTTTGAGGAGAGCAACACTGAAACATGCATGAGAACGTCAGCTGTTCCGGACGACTGTGTGATCATGCTCTCCGTAGCCGATATGAGTAATACCTTTAAACATGTCAACATTCACAAGGCCGCAGGGCCAGAGGGATTCCCAGGACGTGTATTCCGAGCATGCGCTGACCAACTGGCAAGTGTCTTCACTGACATTTTCAACCTGTCCCTGACTGAGTCTGTAATACCAACATGTTTCAAGACCACCATAGTCCCTGTGCCCAGGAACACTAAGTTAACCTGCCTAAATGACTACTGACCCGTAGCATTCACGTCTGTAGCCATGAAGTGCTTTGAAAGGCTGGTCATGGCTCACATCAACACCATTATCCCAGAAATCCTAGACCCACACCAATTTGCATACCGCCCCAACAGATCCACAGATGATGCACTCTCTATTGCACTCCACACTGCCCTTTCCCACCTGGACAAAAGGAACACCTATGTGAGAATGCTATTCATTGACTACAGCTCAGGGTTCAACACCATAGTGCCCTCAAACCTCATTACCTAGCTAAGGACCCTGGGACTAAACACCTCCCTCTGCAACTGGATCCTGGACTTCCTGACGGGCCGCCCCCAGGTGGTAAGGGTAGGTAACAAACACATCCGCCACGCTGATCGTCAACGTGTTCAGTGATGACTGCATGGCCAGTCACGACTCCAACACCATCATCAAGTTTGCCGATGACACAACAGTGGTAGGCCTGGTCACCAACAATGATGAGACAGCCTATAGGGAGGAGGTCAGAGACCTGGCCGTGTGGTGCCAGGACAGCAACCTCTCCCTCAACATGAAAAAGAGAGGATTGTGGACTACAGGAAAAGGAGGATCGAGCATGCCCCCATTCTCATCGACGGGGCTGCAGTGGAGCAGGTTGAGTGCTTCATGTTCCTTGGTGTCCACATCACCAACAAACTGTCATGGTCCAAACACACTAAGACAGTCGTGAAGAGGGCTCGACCACACCTATTCCCCCTCAGGAGACTGAAAAAATGTGTCATGTGTCCTCAGATCCTAAAAATGTTCCACAGCTGCACCATCGAGAGTATCCTGACTGGTTGCATCACTGCTTGGTATGGCAACTGCTCGGCCTCCAACTGCAAGGCACTAATTAGGGTAGTGCGTACGGTCCAGTACATCACTGGGACCAAGCTTCCTGCCATCCAGGACCTCTATACCAGGCGGTGTCAAAGGAAGGTCCTAAAATTTGTCAACGACTCCAGGCACCAGTTACCGGAGCGCCGGGTCTAGGTCCAAAAGGCTTCTTAACAGCGTCTACCCCCAAGCCATAAGACACCTGAACAGCTAATCAAAGGGCTACCCAGTCCCCTCTTTTACGCTTCTGCTACTCTCTGTTTATTATCTATGCATAGTCACTTTAACTCTACCTACATGTACATATTACCTCAATTACCTCGACTATCCGGCGCATATGACAAATAAAATGTGATTATTCACAATATAAAACCCCAAAGATGAGGCCATATCACCTGTTTTCCATTAACACCTAAACATCATCAACTTCACAGACAAATTCAGTATGTTATACATTGGTTCCTAAAACACTCAACTAAATATATGCCTCCACAGGGTGATACCACAAGCACCTGTTTCCACTGTGAGCCAGTGAGTGGTCAGGAAAGTGAGACATAAATGTTCCTGATGGCTGTCCAAGGACTTGGGCACTAACTACTATGTTAATAATTACGCTTCATGCACTTGTTTACATGTTTAATGATTCACCGAAAAGGCTGCTCATTCCTCAGAATATAAACAAGGTGGCTGGATCCTAGCTTGAGATGCCCATGTGAAACTAAAATGTTAATGTAAATCTCCCATTAACGTCGGTGCATAATTTACAAGAGTCTGAGTTACCTGTGAATAACCAGAGTGAACACTCCAGATTCAACGTGCAGAGCCACAATCACTGAAGGAGATTGTGTGACAACCGTGTGAATGGAACCTATAGGTTTACTCTGCCATCGTGACTATATAAATAGCTGGTAATATACACAGAGAATTTCTCCAAATGGTGAAAGGAAAACACATGAACAGTGATGAATAGTTTGATACACGTCACCAATTGCGAAAAGAAAACATGAATCGGGAATAATCGTTTGATACAGGTCATCATTTGCCTAGATTAGAATTCACTCACATATGTCCTTTACTTAAAAAAAATTGTTTTACTATCTGTTGTATTAGGTTTCAGCATTTTTTTGTTTTCAGTTCTTTATAGCTTAAGTCCTGTCTGCATCCTACCTACAGATCAAATCAAATCAAATGTATTTATATAGCCCTTCGTACATCAGCTGATATCTCAAAGTGCTGTACAGACACCCAGCCTAAAACCCCAAACAGCAAGCAATGCAGGTGTAGAAGCACGGTGGCTAGGAAAAACTCCCTAGAAAGGCCAAAACCTAGGAAGAAACCAGGCTATGAGGGGTGGCCAGTCCTCTTCTGGCTGTGCCGGGTGGAGATTATAACAGAACATGGCCAAGATGTTCAAATGTTCATAAATGACCAGCATGGTCAAATAATAATAATCACAGTAGTTATTGAGGGTGCAGCAAGTCAGCATCTCAGGAGTAAATGTCAGTTGGCTTTTTTAGCACGTCCAGTGAACAGGTCAGGGTTCCATAGCTGCAGGCAGAACAGTTGAAACTGAAGCAGCAGCAAGGCCAGGTGGACTGGGGACAGCAAGGAGTCATCATGCCAGGTGCCATGCCATGCCAAACCTTCCTGGTTATAAGGGTATTCTGGTCTCCGACTGGAGGCGAGGGTTCAAATCCCTCTTCTGACACAGCTTTTGCCTAAAAAAGCAGCTTTTGGTCAACACCGAGAAATTCTCCAAATGGTGAAAGGAAAACGCATGAACAGTGATTAAGAGTTTATAGATGTCATAATTTGAGAACAGAAAACACATGAAACGGGAATAATGGTTCGATACAGGTCATCATATGCCTAGTTTAGAATTCAATAAGTTACTCAATTCCTTTAAAAAAATGTTTTTTACTGTATCTTTCATTACCTTTTAACATTTTTTTGTTGTCTGTTCTTTGTATCTTAAGTTCTGCATGTTTCCATCAGACATATCAGACTTTATGTTACAGAATCGTGAAAAAATATGAATTTTAAGTTTTCATAGTTGTCAGGATGGCCGAGTGGTCTAAGGCGCCACACTCAAGGTGAGAAACCTTCCTGGTTATAAGGGTATTCTGGTCTCCGACTGGAGGCGAGGGTTCAAATCCCTCTTCTGACACAGCTTCTGCCTAAAAAAGTAGCTTTTGGTCAACACCGAGACATTCTCCAAATGGTGAAAGGAAAACGCATGAACAGTGATTAAGTGTTTATAGATGTCATAATTTGAGAACAGAAAACACATGAAACGGGAATAATGGTTCGATACAGGTCATCATATGCCTAGTTTAGAATTCAATAAGTTACTCAATTCCTTTAAAAATATGTTTTTTACTATATCTTTCATTACCTTTTAAAAAATATATATTTTCCGTTCTTTGTATCTTAAGTTCTGCATGTTTGCATCAGACATATCATACTTTATGTTACAGAGTCGTGAAAAAATATGAATTTTAAGGGTTCATAGTTGTCAGGATGGCCGAGTGGTCTAAGGCGCCAGACTCAAGGTGAGAAATCTTCCTGGTTATAAGGGTATTCTGGTCTCCGACTGGAGGCGAGGGTTCAAATCCCTCTTCTGACACAGCTTTTGCCTAAAAAAGTAGCTTTTGGTCAACACCGAGAAATTCTCCAAATGGTGAAAGGAAAACGCATGAACAGTGATTAAGAGTTTATAGATGTCATAATTTGAGAACAGAAAACACATGAAACGGGAATAATGGTTCGATACAGGTCATCATATGCCTAGTTTAGAATTCAATAAGTTACTCAATTCCTTTAAAAAAATGTTTTTTACTGTATCTTTCATTACCTTTTAACATTTTTTTGTTGTCTGTTCTTTGTATCTTAAGTTCTGCATGTTTCCATCAGACATATCAGACTTTATGTTACAGAATTGTGAAAAAGTATTAATTTTTAGTTTTCATAGTTGTCAGGATGGCCGAGTGGTCAAAGGCGCCAGATTCAAGGTGAGAAATCTTCCTGGTTATAAGGGTATTCTGGTCTCCGACTGGAGGCGAGGGTTCAAATCCCTCTTCTGACACAGCTTTTGCCTAAAAAAGCAGCTTTTGGTCAACACCGAGAAATTCTCCAAATGGTGAAAGGAAAACGCATGAACAGTGATTAAGAGTTTATAGATGTCATAATTTGAGAACAGAAAACACATGAAACGGGAATAATGGTTCGATACAGGTCATCATATGCCTAGTTTAGAATTCAATAAGTTACTCAATTCCTTTAAAAAAATGTTTTTTACTGTATCTTTCATTACCTTTTAACATTTTTTTGTTGTCTGTTCTTTGTATCTTAAGTTCTGCATGTTTCCATCAGACATATCAGACTTTATGTTACAGAATCGTGAAAAAATATGAATTTTAAGTTTTCATAGTTGTCAGGATGGCCGAGTGGTCTAAGGCGCCACACTCAAGGTGAGAAACCTTCCTGGTTATAAGGGTATTCTGGTCTCCGACTGGAGGCGAGGGTTCAAATCCCTCTTCTGACACAGCTTCTGCCTAAAAAAGTAGCTTTTGGTCAACACCGAGACATTCTCCAAATGGTGAAAGGAAAACGCATGAACAGTGATTAAGTGTTTATAGATGTCATAATTTGAGAACAGAAAACACATGAAACGGGAATAATGGTTCGATACGGGTCATCATATGCCTAGTTTAGAATTCAATAAGTTACTCAATTCCTTTAAAAATATGTTTTTTACTATATCTTTCATTACCTTTTAAAAAATATATATTTTCCGTTCTTTGTATCTTAAGTTCTGCATGTTTGCATCAGACATATCATACTTTATGTTACAGAGTCGTGAAAAAATATGAATTTTAAAGGTTCATAGTTGTCAGGATGGCCGAGTGGTCTAAGGCGCCAGACTCAAGGTGAGAAATCTTCCTGGTTATAAGGGTATTCTGGTCTCCGACTGGAGGCGAGGGTTCAAATCCCTCTTCTGACACAGCTTTTGCCTAAAAAAGCAGCTTTTGGTCAACACCGAGAAATTCTCCAAATGGTGAAAGGAAAACGCATGAACAGTGATTAAGAGTTTATAGATGTCATAATTTGAGAACAGAAAACACATGAAACGGGAATAATGGTTCGATACAGGTCATCATATGCCTAGTTTAGAATTCAATAAGTTACTCAATTCCTTTAAAAAAATGTTTTTTACTGTATCTTTCATTACCTTTTAACATTTTTTTGTTGTCTGTTCTTTGTATCTTAAGTTCTGCATGTTTCCATCAGACATATCAGACTTTATGTTACAGAATCGTGAAAAAATATGAATTTTAAGTTTTCATAGTTGTCAGGATGGCCGAGTGGTCTAAGGCGCCACACTCAAGGTGAGAAACCTTCCTGGTTATAAGGGTATTCTGGTCTCCGACTGGAGGCGAGGGTTCAAATCCCTCTTCTGACACAGCTTCTGCCTAAAAAAGTAGCTTTTGGTCAACACCGAGACATTCTCCAAATGGTGAAAGGAAAACGCATGAACAGTGATTAAGTGTTTATAGATGTCATAATTTGAGAACAGAAAACACATGAAACGGGAATAATGGTTCGATACAGGTCATCATATGCCTAGTTTAGAATTCAATAAGTTACTCAATTCCTTTAAAAATATGTTTTTTACTATATCTTTCATTACCTTTTAAAAAATATATATTTTCCGTTCTTTGTATCTTAAGTTCTGCATGTTTGCATCAGACATATCATACTTTATGTTACAGAGTCGTGAAAAAATATGAATTTTAAGGGTTCATAGTTGTCAGGATGGCCGAGTGGTCTAAGGCGCCAGACTCAAGGTGAGAAATCTTCCTGGTTATAAGGGTATTCTGGTCTCCGACTGGAGGCGAGGGTTCAAATCCCTCTTCTGACACAGCTTTTGCCTAAAAAAGTAGCTTTTGGTCAACACCGAGAAATTCTCCAAATGGTGAAAGGAAAACGCATGAACAGTGATTAAGAGTTTATAGATGTCATAATTTGAGAACAGAAAACACATGAAACGGGAATAATGGTTCGATACAGGTCATCATATGCCTAGTTTAGAATTCAATAAGTTACTCAATTCCTTTAAAAAAATGTTTTTTACTGTATCTTTCATTACCTTTTAACATTTTTTTGTTGTCTGTTCTTTGTATCTTAAGTTCTGCATGTTTCCATCAGACATATCAGACTTTATGTTACAGAATTGTGAAAAAATATTAATTTTAAGTTTTCATAGTTGTCAGGAAGGCCGAGTGGTCTAAGGCGCCAGACTCAAGGTGAGAAATCTTCCTGGTTATAAGGGTATTCTGGTCTCCGACTGGAGGCGAGGGTTCAAATCGCTCTTCTGACACAGCTTTTGCCTAAAAAAGCAGCTTTTGGTCAACACCGAGAAATTCTCCAAATGGTGAAAGGAAAACGCATGAACAGTGATTAAGAGTTTATAGATGTCATAATTTGAGAACAGAAAACACATGAAACGGGAATAATGGTTCGATACAGGTCATCATATGCCTAGTTTAGAATTCAATAAGTTACTCAATTCCTTTAAAAAAATGTTTTTTACTGTATCTTTCATTACCTTTTAACATTTTTTTGTTGTCTGTTCTTTGTATCTTAAGTTCTGCATGTTTCCATCAGACATATCAGACTTTATGTTACAGAATCGTGAAAAAATATGAATTTTAAGTTTTCATAGTTGTCAGGATGGCCGAGTGGTCTAAGGCGCCACACTCAAGGTGAGAAACCTTCCTGGTTATAAGGGTATTCTGGTCTCCGACTGGAGGCGAGGGTTCAAATCCCTCTTCTGACACAGCTTCTGCCTAAAAAAGTAGCTTTTGGTCAACACCGAGAAATTCTCCAAATGGTGAAAGGAAAACGCATGAACAGTGATTAAGAGTTTATAGATGTCATAATTTGAGAACAGAAAACACATGAAACGGGAATAATGGTTCGATACAGGTCATCATATGCCTAGTTTAGAATTCAATAAGTTACTCAATTCCTTTAAAAAAATGTTTTTTACTGTATCTTTCATTACCTTTTAACATTTTTTTGTTGTCTGTTCTTTGTATCTTAAGTTCTGCATGTTTCCATCAGACATATCAGACTTTATGTTACAGAATCGTGAAAAAATATGAATTTTAAGTTTTCATAGTTGTCAGGATGGCCGAGTGGTCTAAGGCGCCACACTCAAGGTGAGAAACCTTCCTGGTTATAAGGGTATTCTGGTCTCCGACTGGAGGCGAGGGTTCAAATCCCTCTTCTGACACAGCTTCTGCCTAAAAAAGTAGCTTTTGGTCAACACCGAGACATTCTCCAAATGGTGAAAGGAAAACGCATGAACAGTGATTAAGTGTTTATAGATGTCATAATTTGAGAACAGAAAACACATGAAACGGGAATAATGGTTCGATACAGGTCATCATATGCCTAGTTTAGAATTCAATAAGTTACTCAATTCCTTTAAAAATATGTTTTTTACTATATCTTTCATTACCTTTTAAAAAATATATATTTTCCGTTCTTTGTATCTTAAGTTCTGCATGTTTGCATCAGACATATCATACTTTATGTTACAGAGTCGTGAAAAAATATGAATTTTAAGGGTTCATAGTTGTCAGGATGGCCGAGTGGTCTAAGGCGCCAGACTCAAGGTGAGAAATCTTCCTGGTTATAAGGGTATTCTGGTCTCCGACTGGAGGCGAGGGTTCAAATCCCTCTTCTGACACAGCTTTTGCCTAAAAAAGTAGCTTTTGGTCAACACCGAGAAATTCTCCAAATGGTGAAAGGAAAACGCATGAACAGTGATTAAGAGTTTATAGATGTCATAATTTGAGAACAGAAAACACATGAAACGGGAATAATGGTTCGATACAGGTCATCATATGCCTAGTTTAGAATTCAATAAGTTACTCAATTCCTTTAAAAAAATGTTTTTTACTGTATCTTTCATTACCTTTTAACATTTTTTTGTTGTCTGTTCTTTGTATCTTAAGTTCTGCATGTTTCCATCAGACATATCAGACTTTATGTTACAGAATTGTGAAAAAGTATTAATTTTTAGTTTTCATAGTTGTCAGGATGGCCGAGTGGTCTAAGGCGCCAGATTCAAGGTGAGAAATCTTCCTGGTTATAAGGGTATTCTGGTCTCCGACTGGAGGCGAGGGTTCAAATCCCTCTTCTGACACAGCTTTTGCCTAAAAAAGCAGCTTTTGGTCAACACCGAGAAATTCTCCAAATGGTGAAAGGAAAACGCATGAACAGTGATTAAGAGTTTATAGATGTCATAATTTGAGAACAGAAAACACATGAAACGGGAATAATGGTTCGATACAGGTCATCATATGCCTAGTTTAGAATTCAATAAGTTACTCAATTCCTTTAAAAAAATGTTTTTTACTGTATCTTTCATTACCTTTTAACATTTTTTTGTTGTCTGTTCTTTGTATCTTAAGTTCTGCATGTTTCCATCAGACATATCAGACTTTATGTTACAGAATCGTGAAAAAATATGAATTTTAAGTTTTCATAGTTGTCAGGATGGCCGAGTGGTCTAAGGCGCCACACTCAAGGTGAGAAACCTTCCTGGTTATAAGGGTATTCTGGTCTCCGACTGGAGGCGAGGGTTCAAATCCCTCTTCTGACACAGCTTCTGCCTAAAAAAGTAGCTTTTGGTCAACACCGAGACATTCTCCAAATGGTGAAAGGAAAACGCATGAACAGTGATTAAGTGTTTATAGATGTCATAATTTGAGAACAGAAAACACATGAAACGGGAATAATGGTTCGATACGGGTCATCATATGCCTAGTTTAGAATTCAATAAGTTACTCAATTCCTTTAAAAATATGTTTTTTACTATATCTTTCATTACCTTTTAAAAAATATATATTTTCCGTTCTTTGTATCTTAAGTTCTGCATGTTTGCATCAGACATATCATACTTTATGTTACAGAGTCGTGAAAAAATATGAATTTTAAAGGTTCATAGTTGTCAGGATGGCCGAGTGGTCTAAGGCGCCAGACTCAAGGTGAGAAATCTTCCTGGTTATAAGGGTATTCTGGTCTCCGACTGGAGGCGAGGGTTCAAATCCCTCTTCTGACACAGCTTTTGCCTAAAAAAGCAGCTTTTGGTCAACACCGAGAAATTCTCCAAATGGTGAAAGGAAAACGCATGAACAGTGATTAAGAGTTTATAGATGTCATAATTTGAGAACAGAAAACACATGAAACGGGAATAATGGTTCGATACAGGTCATCATATGCCTAGTTTAGAATTCAATAAGTTACTCAATTCCTTTAAAAAAATGTTTTTTACTGTATCTTTCATTACCTTTTAACATTTTTTTGTTGTCTGTTCTTTGTATCTTAAGTTCTGCATGTTTCCATCAGACATATCAGACTTTATGTTACAGAATCGTGAAAAAATATGAATTTTAAGTTTTCATAGTTGTCAGGATGGCCGAGTGGTCTAAGGCGCCACACTCAAGGTGAGAAACCTTCCTGGTTATAAGGGTATTCTGGTCTCCGACTGGAGGCGAGGGTTCAAATCCCTCTTCTGACACAGCTTCTGCCTAAAAAAGTAGCTTTTGGTCAACACCGAGACATTCTCCAAATGGTGAAAGGAAAACGCATGAACAGTGATTAAGTGTTTATAGATGTCATAATTTGAGAACAGAAAACACATGAAACGGGAATAATGGTTCGATACAGGTCATCATATGCCTAGTTTAGAATTCAATAAGTTACTCAATTCCTTTAAAAATATGTTTTTTACTATATCTTTCATTACCTTTTAAAAAATATATATTTTCCGTTCTTTGTATCTTAAGTTCTGCATGTTTGCATCAGACATATCATACTTTATGTTACAGAGTCGTGAAAAAATATGAATTTTAAGGGTTCATAGTTGTCAGGATGGCCGAGTGGTCTAAGGCGCCAGACTCAAGGTGAGAAATCTTCCTGGTTATAAGGGTATTCTGGTCTCCGACTGGAGGCGAGGGTTCAAATCCCTCTTCTGACACAGCTTTTGCCTAAAAAAGTAGCTTTTGGTCAACACCGAGAAATTCTCCAAATGGTGAAAGGAAAACGCATGAACAGTGATTAAGAGTTTATAGATGTCATAATTTGAGAACAGAAAACACATGAAACGGGAATAATGGTTCGATACAGGTCATCATATGCCTAGTTTAGAATTCAATAAGTTACTCAATTCCTTTAAAAAAATGTTTTTTACTGTATCTTTCATTACCTTTTAACATTTTTTTGTTGTCTGTTCTTTGTATCTTAAGTTCTGCATGTTTCCATCAGACATATCAGACTTTATGTTACAGAATTGTGAAAAAATATTAATTTTAAGTTTTCATAGTTGTCAGGAAGGCCGAGTGGTCTAAGGCGCCAGACTCAAGGTGAGAAATCTTCCTGGTTATAAGGGTATTCTGGTCTCCGACTGGAGGCGAGGGTTCAAATCGCTCTTCTGACACAGCTTTTGCCTAAAAAAGCAGCTTTTGGTCAACACCGAGAAATTCTCCAAATGGTGAAAGGAAAACGCATGAACAGTGATTAAGAGTTTATAGATGTCATAATTTGAGAACAGAAAACACATGAAACGGGAATAATGGTTCGATACAGGTCATCATATGCCTAGTTTAGAATTCAATAAGTTACTCAATTCCTTTAAAAAAATGTTTTTTACTGTATCTTTCATTACCTTTTAACATTTTTTTGTTGTCTGTTCTTTGTATCTTAAGTTCTGCATGTTTCCATCAGACATATCAGACTTTATGTTACAGAATCGTGAAAAAATATGAATTTTAAGTTTTCATAGTTGTCAGGATGGCCGAGTGGTCTAAGGCGCCACACTCAAGGTGAGAAACCTTCCTGGTTATAAGGGTATTCTGGTCTCCGACTGGAGGCGAGGGTTCAAATCCCTCTTCTGACACAGCTTCTGCCTAAAAAAGTAGCTTTTGGTCAACACCGAGAAATTCTCCAAATGGTGAAAGGAAAACGCATGAACAGTGATTAAGAGTTTATAGATGTCATAATTTGAGAACAGAAAACACATGAAACGGGAATAATGGTTCGATACAGGTCATCATATGCCTAGTTTAGAATTCAATAAGTTACTCAATTCCTTTAAAAAAATGTTTTTTACTGTATCTTTCATTACCTTTTAAAATTTTTTTGTTGTCTGTTCTTTGTATCTTAAGTTCTGCATGTTTCCATCAGACATATCAGACTTTATGTTACAGAATCGTGAAAAAATATGAATTTTAAGTTTTCATAGTTGTCAGGATGGCCGAGTGGTCTAAGGCGCCACACTCAAGGTGAGAAACCTTCCTGGTTATAAGGGTATTCTGGTCTCCGACTGGAGGCGAGGGTTCAAATCCCTCTTCTGACACAGCTTCTGCCTAAAAAAGTAGCTTTTGGTCAACACCGAGAAATTCTCCAAATGGTGAAAGGAAAACGCATGAACAGTGATTAAGAGTTTATAGATGTCATAATTTGAGAACAGAAAACACATGAAACGGGAATAATGGTTCGATACATGTCATCATATGCCTAGTTTAGAATTCAATAAGTTACTCAATTCCTTTAAAAAAATGTTTTTTACTGTATCTTTCATTACCTTTTAACATTTTTTGTTGTCTGTTCTTTGTATCTTAAGTTCTGCATGTTTCCATCAGACATATCAGACTTTATGTTACAGAATTGTGAAAAAATATTAATTTTAAGTTTTCATAGTTGTCAGGATGGCCGAGTGGTCTAAGGCGCCAGACTCAAGGTGAGAAACCTTCCTGGTTATAAGGGTATTCTGGTCTCCGACTGGAGGCGAGGGTTCAAATCCCTCTACTGACACAGCTTCTGCCTAAAAAAGTAGCTTTTGGTCAACACCGAGACATTCTCCAAATGGTGAAAGGAAAACGCATGAACAGTGATTAAGTGTTTATAGATGTCATAATTTGAGAACAGAAAACACATGAAACGGGAATAATGGTTCGATACAGGTCATCATATGCCTAGTTTAGAATTCAATAAGTTACTCAATTCCTTTAAAAATATGTTTTTTACTATATCTTTCATTACCTTTTAAAAAATATATATTTTCCGTTCTTTGTATCTTAAGTTCTGCATGTTTGCATCAGACATATCATACTTTATGTTACAGAGTCGTGAAAAAATATGAATTTTAAGGGTTCATAGTTGTCAGGATGGCCGAGTGGTCTAAGGCGCCAGACTCAAGATGAGAAATCTTCCTGATTATACGGGTATTCTGGTCTCTGACTGGAGGCGAGGGTTCAAATCCCTCTTCTGACACAGCTTTTGCCTAAAAAAGTAGCTTTTGGTCAACACCGAGAAATTCTCCAAATGGTGAAAGGAAAACGCATGAACAGTGATTAAGTGTTTATAGATGTCATAATTTGAGAACAGAAAACACATGAAACGGGAATAATGGTTTGATACAGGTCATCATATGCCTAGTTTAGAATTCAATAAGTTACTCAATTCCTTTAAAAAAATGTTTTTTACTGTATCTTTCATTACCTTTTAAAAAAAAATTGTTGTCTGTTCTTTGTATCTTAAGTTCTGCATGTTTCCATCAGACATATCAGACTTTATGTTACAGAATCGTGAAAAAATATGAATTTTAAGTTTTCATAGTTGTCAGGATGGCCGAGTGGTCTAAGGCGCCAGACTCAAGGTGTGAAACCTTCCTGGTTATAAGGGTATTCTGGTCTCCGACTGGAGGCGAGGGTTCAAATCCCTCTTCTGACACAGCTTTTTGCCTAAAAAAGTAGCTTTTGGTCAACACCGAGACATTCTCCAAATGGTGAAAGGAAAACGCATGAACAGTGATTAAGTGTTTATAGATGTCATAATTTGAGAACAGAAAACACATGAAACGGGAATAATGGTTCAATACAGGTCATCATATGCCTAGTTTAGAATTCAATAAGTTACTCAATTCTTTAAAAAAATGTTTTTTACTATATCTTTCATTACCTTTTAAAAAATATATATTTTCCGTTCTTTGTATCTTAAGTTCTGCATGTTTGCATCAGATATGTCATACTTTATGTTACAGAGTCGTGAAAAAATATGAATTTTAAGGGTTCATAGTTGTCAGGATGGCCGAGTGGTCTAAGGCGCCAGACTCAAGGTGAGAAAACTTCCTGGTTATACGGGTATTCTGGTCTCTGACTGGAGGCGAGGTTTCAAATCCCTCTTCTGACACAGCTTTTGCCTAAAAAATTAGCTTTTGGTCAACACCGAGAAATTCTCCAAATGGTGAAAGGAAAACGCATGAACAGTGATTAAGAGTTTATAGATGTCATAATTTGAGAACAGAAAACACATGAAACGGGAATAATGGTTCGATACAGGTCATCATATGCCTAGTTTAGAATTCAATAAGTTACTAAATTCCTTTAAAAAAATGTTTTTTACTGTATCTTTCATTACCGTTTAACATTTTTTTGTTGTCTGTTCTTTGTATCTTAAGTTCTGCATGTTTCCATCAGACATATCAGACTTTATGTTACAGAATTGTGAAAAAATATTAATTTTAAGTTTTCATAGTTGTCAGGACTGCCGAGTGGTCTAAGGCGCCAGACTCAAGGTGAGAAATCTTCCTGGTTATAAGGGTATTCTGGTCTCCGACTGGAGGCGAGGGTTCAAATCCCTCTTCTGACACAGCTTTTGCCTAAAAAAGCAGCTTTTGGTCAACACCGAGAAATTCTCCAAATGGTGAAAGGAAAACGCATGAACAGTGATTAAGAGTTTATAGATGTCATAATTTGAGAACAGAAAACAAATGAAACGGGAATAATGGTTCGATACAGGTCATCATATGCCTAGTTTAGAATTCAATAAGTTACTCAATTCCTTTACAAAAATGTTTTTTACTGTATCTTTCATTACCTTTTAACATTTTTTTGTTGTCTGTTCTTTGTATCTTAAGTTCTGCATGTTTCCATCAGACATATCAGACTTTATGTTACAGAATCGTGAAAAAATATGAATTTTTAGTTTTCATAGTTGTCAGGATGGCCGAGTGGTCTAAGGCGCCACACTCAAGGTGAGAAACCTTCCTGGTTATAAGGGTATTCTGGTCTCCGACTGGAGGCGAGGGTTCAAATCCCTCTTCTGACACAGCTTCTGCCTAAAAAAGTAGCTTTTGGTCAACACCGAGACATTCTCCAAATGGTGAAAGGAAAACGCATGAACAGTGATTAAGTGTTTATAGATGTCATAATTTGAGAACAGAAAACACATGAAACGGGAATAATGGTTCGATACAGGTCATCATATGCCTAGTTTAGAATTCAATAAGTTACTCAATTCCTTTAAAAATATGTTTTTTACTATATCTTTCATTACCTTTTAAAAAATATATATTTTACGTTCTTTGTATCTTAAGTTCTGCATGTTTGCATCAGACATATCATACTTTATGTTACAGAGTCGTGAAAAAATATGAATTTTAAGGGTTCATAGTTGTCAGGATGGCCGAGTGGTCTAAGGCGCCAGACTCAAGATGAGAAATCTTCCTGATTATACGGGTATTCTGGTCTCTGACTGGAGGCGAGGGTTCAAATCCATCTTCTGACACAGCTTTTGCCTAAAAAAGTAGCTTTTGGTCAACACCGAGAAATTCTCCAAATGGTGAAAGGAAAACGCATGAACAGTGATTAAGTGTTTATAGATGTCATAATTTGAGAACAGAAAACACATGAAACGGGAATAATGGTTTGATACAGGTCATCATATGCCTAGTTTAGAATTCAATAAGTTACTCAATTCCTTTAAAAAAATGTTTTTTACTGTATCTTTCAATACCTTTTAAAAAAAAATTGTTGTCTGTTCTTTGTATCTTAAGTTCTGCATGTTTCCATCAGACATATCAGACTTTATGTTACAGAATCGTGAAAAAATATGAATTTTAAGTTTTCATAGTTGTCAGGATGGCCGAGTGGTCTAAGGCGCCAGACTCAAGGTGAGAAACCTTCCTGGTTATAAGGGTATTCTGGTCTCCGACTGGAGGCGAGGGTTCAAATCCCTCTTCTGACACAGCTTTTTGCCTAAAAAAGTAGCTTTTGGTCAACACCGAGACATTCTCCAAATGGTGAAAGGAAAACGCATGAACAGTGATTAAGTGTTTATAGATGTCATAATTTGAGAACAGAAAACACATGAAACGGGAATAATGGTTCAATACAGGTCATCATATGCCTAGTTTAGAATTCAATAAGTTACTCAATTTCTTAAAAAAAATGTTTTTTACTATATCTTTCATTACCTTTTAAAAAATATATATTTTCCGTTCTTTGTATCTTAAGTTCTGCATGTTTGCATCAGATATGTCATACTTTATGTTACAGAGTCGTGAAAAAATATGAATTTTAAGGGTTCATAGTTGTCAGGATGGCCGAGTGGTCTAAGGCGCCAGACTCAAGGTGAGAATTCTTCCTGGTTATAAGGGTATTCTGGTCTCCGACTGGAGGCGAGGGTTCAAATCCCTCTTCTGACACAGCTTTTGCCTAAAAAAGCAGCTTTTGGTCAACACCGAGAAATTCTCCAAATGGTGAAAGGAAAACGCATGAACAGTGATTAAGAGTTTATAGATGTCATAATTTGAGAACAGAAAACACATGAAACGGGAATAATGGTTCGATACAGGTCATCATATGCCTAGTTTAGAATTCAATAAGTTACTCAATTCCTTTACAAAAATGTTTTTACTGTATCTTTCATTACCTTTTAACATTTTTTTGTTGTCTGTTCTTTGTATCTTAAGTTCTGCATGTTTCCATCAGACATATCAGACTTTATGTTACAGAATCGTGAAAAAATATGAATTTTAAGTTTTCATAGTTGTCAGGATGGCCGAGTGGTCTAAGGCGCCACACTCAAGGTGAGAAACCTTCCTGGTTATAAGGGTATTCTGGTCTCCGACTGGAGGCGAGGGTTCAAATCCCTCTACTGACACAGCTTCTGCCTAAAAAAGTAGCTTTTGGTCAACACCGAGACATTCTCCAAATGGTGAAAGGAAAACGCATGAACAGTGATTAAGTGTTTATAGATGTCATAATTTGAGAACAGAAAACACATGAAACGGGAATAATGGTTCGATACAGGTCATCATATGCCTAGTTTAGAATTCAATAAGTTACTCAATTCCTTTAAAAATATGTTTTTTACTATATCTTTCATTACCTTTTAAAAAATATATATTTTCCGTTCTTTGTATCTTAAGTTCTGCATGTTTGCATCAGATATGTCATACTTTATGTTACAGAGTCGTGAAAAAATATGAATTTTAAGGGTTCATAGTTGTCAGGATGGCCGAGTGGTCTAAGGCGCCAGACTCAAGATGAGAAATCTTCCTGATTATACGGGTATTCTGGTCTCTGACTGGAGGCGAGGGTTCAAATCCCTCTTCTGACACAGCTTTTGCCTAAAAAAGTAGCTTTTGGTCAACACCGAGAAATTCTCCAAATGGTGAAAGGAAAACGCATGAACAGTGATTAAGAGTTTATAGATGTCATAATTTGAGAACAGAAAACACATGAAACGGGAATAATGGTTCGATACAGGTCATCATATGCCTAGTTTAGAATTCAATAAGTTACTCAATTCCTTTAAAAAAATGTTTTTTACTGTATCTTTCATTACCTTTTAAAAAAAAAATGGTTGTCTGTTCTTTGTATCTTAAGTTCTGCATGTTTCCATCAGACATATCAGACTTTATGTTACAGAATCGTGAAAAAATATGAATTTTAAATTTTCATAGTTGTCAGGATGGCCGAGTGGTCTAAGGCGCCAGACTCAAGGTGAGAAACCTTCCTGGTTATAAGGGTATTCTGGTCTCCGACTGGAGGCGAGGGTTCAAATCCGTCTTCTGACACAGCTTTTTGCCTAAAAAAGTAGCTTTTGGTCAACACCGAGACATTCTCCAAATGGTGAAAGGAAAACGCATGAACAGTGATTAAGTGTTTATAGATGTCATAATTTGAGAACAGAAAACACATGAAACGGGAATAATGGTTCAATACAGGTCATCATATGCCTAGTTTAGAATTCAATAAGTTACTCAATTTCTTTAAAAAAATGTTTTTTACTATATCTTTCATTACCTTTTAAAAAATATATATTTTCCGTTCTTTGTATCTTAAGTTCTGCATGTTTCCATCAGACATATCAGACTTTATGTTACAGGATCGTGAAAAAATATGAATTTTAAGTTTTCATAGTTGTCAGGATGGCCGAGTGGTCTAAGGCGCCACACTCAAGGTGAGAAACCTTCCTGGTTATAAGGGTATTCTGGTCTCCGACTGGAGGCGAGGGTTCAAATCCCTCTACTGACACAGCTTCTGCCTAAAAAAGTAGCTTTTGGTCAACACCGAGACATTCTCCAAATGGTGAAAGGAAAACGCATGAACAGTGATTAAGTGTTTATAGATGTCATAATTTGAGAACAGAAAACACATGAAACGGGAATAATGGTTCGATACATGTCATCATATGCCTAGTTTAGAATTCAATAAGTTACTCAATTCCTTTAAAAAAATGTTTTTTACTGTATCTTTCATTACCTTTTAACATTTTTTGTTGTCTGTTCTTTGTATCTTAAGTTCTGCATGTTTCCATCAGACATATCAGACTTTATGTTACAGAATCGTGAAAAAATATGAATTTTCAATTTTCATAGTTGTCAGGATGGCCGAGTGGTCTAAGGCGCCACACTCAAGGTGAGAAACCTTCCTGGTTATAAGGGTATTCTGGTCTCCGACTGGAGGCGAGGGTTCAAATCCCTCTACTGACACAGCTTCTGCCTAAAAAAGTAGCTTTTGGTCAACACCGAGACATTCTCCAAATGGTGAAAGGAAAACGCATGAACAGTGATTAAGTGTTTATAGATGTCATAATTTGAGAACAGAAAACACATGAAACGGGAATAATGGTTCGATACAGGTCATCATATGCCTAGTTTAGAATTCAATAAGTTACTCAATTCCTTTAAAAATATGTTTTTTACTATATCTTTCATTACCTTTTAAAAAAAATATATTTTCCGTTCTTTGTATCTTAAGTTCTGCATGTTTGCATCAGATATGTCATACTTTATGTTACAGAGTCGTGAAAAAATATGAATTTTAAGGGTTCATAGTTGTCAGGATGGCCGAGTGGTCTAAGGCGCCAGACTCAAGATGAGAAATCTTCCTGATTATACGGGTATTCTGGTCTCTGACTGGAGGCGAGGGTTCAAATCCCTCTTCTGACACAGCTTTTGCCTAAAAAAGTAGCTTTTGGTCAACACCGAGAAATTCTCCAAATGGTGAAAGGAAAACGCATGAACAGTGATTAAGAGTTTATAGATGTCATAATTTGAGAACAGAAAACACATGAAACGGGAATAATGGTTCGATACAGGTCATCATATGCCTAGTTTAGAATTCAATAAGTTACTCAATTCCTTTAAAAAAAATGTTTTTTACTGTATCTTTCATTACCTTTTAAAAAAAAATTGTTGTCTGTTCTTTGTATCTTAAGTTCTGCATGTTTCCATCAGACATATCAGACTTTATGTTACAGAATCGTGAAATAATATGAATTTTAAGTTTTCATAGTTGTCAGGATGGCCGAGTGGTCTAAGGCGCCAGACTCAAGGTGAGAAACCTTCCTGGTTATAAGGGTATTCTGGTCTCCGATTGGAGGCGAGGGTTCAAATCCCTCTTCTGACACAGCTTTTTGCCTAAAAAAGTAGCTTTTGGTCAACACCGAGACATTCTCCAAATGGTGAAAGGAAAACGCATGAACAGTGATTAAGTGTTTATAGATGTCATAATTTGAGAACAGAAAACACATGAAACGGGAATAATGGTTCAATACAGGTCATCATATGCCTAGTTTAGAATTCAATAAGTTACTCAATTTCTTTAAAAAAATGTTTTTTACTATATCTTTCATTACCTTTTAAAAAATATATATTTTCCGTTCTTTGTATCTTAAGTTCTGCATGTTTCCATCAGACATATCAGACTTTATGTTACAGAATCGTGAAAAAATATGAATTTTAAGTTTTCATAGTTGTCAGGATGGCCGAGTGGTCTAAGGCGCCACACTCAAGGTGAGAAACCTTCCTGGTTATAAGGGTATTCTGGTCTCCGACTGGAGGCGAGGGTTCAAATCCCTCTACTGACACAGCTTCTGCCTAAAAAAGTAGCTTTTGGTCAACACCGAGACATTCTCCAAATGGTGAAAGGAAAACGCATGAACAGTGATTAAGTGTTTATAGATGTCATAATTTTAGAACAGAAAACACATGAAACGGGAATAATGGTTCGATACAGGTCATCATATGCCTAGTTTAGAATTCAATAAGTTACTCAATTCCTTTAAAAAAATGTTTTTTACTGTATCTTTCATTACCTTTTAACATTTTTTTGTTGTCTGTTCTTTGTATCTTAAGTTCTGCATGTTTCCATCAGACATATCAGACTTTATGTTACAGAATTGTGAAAAAATATTAATTTTAAGTTTTCATAGTTGTCAGGATGGCCGAGTGGTCTAAGGCGCCAGACTCAAGGTGAGAAATCTTCCTGGTTATAAGGGTATTCTGGTCTCCGACTGGAGGCGAGGGTTCAAATCCCTCTTCTGACACGGCTTTTGCCTAAAAAAGCAGCTTTTGGTCAACACCGAGAAATTCTCCAAATGGTGAAAGGAAAACGCATGAACAGTGATTAAGAGTTTATAGATGTCATAATTTGAGAACAGAAAACACATGAAACGGGAATAATGGTTCGATACAGGTCATCATATGCCTAGTTTAGAATTCAATAAGTTACTCAATTCCTTTAAAAATATGTTTTTTACTATATCTTTCATTACCTTTTAAAAAATATATATTTTCCGTTCTTTGTATCTTAAGTTCTGCATGTTTGCATCAGACATATCATACTTTATGTTACAGAGTCGTGAAAAAATATGAATTTTAAGGGTTCATAGTTGTCAGGATGGCCGAGTGGTCTAAGGCGCCACACTCAAGGTGAGAAACCTTCCTGGTTATAAGGATATTCTGGTGTCCGACTGGAGGCGAGGGTTCAAATCCCTCTACTGACACAGCTTTTGCCTAAAAAAGTAGCTTTTGGTCAACACCGAGAAGTTCTCCAAATGGTGAAAGGAAAACGCATGAACAGTGATTAAGAGTTTATAGATGTCATAATTTGAGAACAGAAAACACATGAAACGGCAATAATGGTTCGATACAGGTCATCATATGCCTAGTTTAGAATTCAATATGTTACTCAATTCCTTTAAAAAAATGTTTTTTACTGTATCTTTCATTACCTTTTAACATTTTTTTGTTGTCTGTTCTTTGTATCTTAAGTTCTGAATGTTTCCATCAGACATATCAGACTTTATGTTACAGAATCGTGAAAAAATATGAATTTTAAGTTTTCATAGTTGTCAGGATGGCCGAGTGGTCTAAGGCGCCACACTCAAGGTGAGAAACCTTCCTGGTTATAAGGATATTCTGGTCTCCGACTGGAGGCGAGGGTTCAAATCCCTCTACTGACACAGCTTCTGCCTAAAAAAGTAGCTTTTGGTCAACACCGAGACATTCTCCAAATGGTGAAAGGAAAACGCATGAACAGTGATTAAGTGTTTATAGATGTCATAATTTGAGAACAGAAAACACATGAAACGGGAATAATGGTTCGATACAGGTCATCATATGCCTAGTTTAGAATTCAATAAGTTACTCAATTCCTTTAAAAATATGTTTTTTACTATATCTTTCATTACCTTTTAAAAAATATATATTTTCCGTTCTTTGTATCATAAGTTCTGCATGTTTGCATCAGACATATCATACTTTATGTTACAGATTCGTGAAAAAATATGAATTGTAAGGGTTCATAGTTGTCAGGATGGCCGAGTGGTCTAAGGCGCCAGACTCAAGGTGAGAAATGTTCCTGGTTATAAGGGTATTCTGGTCTCCGACTGGAGGCGAGGGTTCAAATCCCTCTTCTGACACAGCTTTTGCCTAAAAAAGTAGCTTTTGGTCAACACCGAGAAATTCTCCAAATGGTGAAAGGAAAACGCATGAACAGTGATTAAGAGTTTATAGATGTCATAATTTGAGAACAGAAAACACATGAAACGGGAATAATGGTTCGATACAGGTCATCATATGCCTAGTTTAGAATTCAATAAGTTACTCAATTCCTTTAAAAAAATGTTTTTTACTGTATCTTCCAATACCTTTTAAAAAAAATTTGTTGTCTGTTCTTTGTATCTTAAGTTCTGCATGTTTCCATCAGAAATATCAGACTTTATGTTACAGAATCGTGAAAAAATATGAATTTTAAGTTTTCATAGTTGTCAGGATGGCCGAGTGGTCTAAGGCGCCAGACTCAAGGTGAGAAACCTTCCTGGTTATAAGGGTATTCTGGTCTCCGACTGGAGGCGAGGGTTCAAATCCCTCTTCTGACACAGCTTTTTGCCTAAAAAAGTAGCTTTTGGTCAACACCGAGACATTCTCCAAATGGTGAAAGGAAAACGCATGAACAGTGATTAAGTGTTTATAGATGTCATAATTTGAGAACAGAAAACACATGAAACGGGAATAATGGTTCGATACAGGTCATCATATGCCTAGTTTAGAATTCAATAAGTTACTCAATTCCTTTAAAAAAATGTTTTTTACTGTATCTTCCAATACCTTAAAAAAAAAATGTGTTGTCTGTTCTTTGTATCTTAAATTCTGCATGTTTCCATCAGAAATATCAGACTTTATGTTACAGAATCGTGAAAAAATATGAATTTTAAGTTTTCATAGTTGTCAGGATGGCCGAGTGGTCTAAGGCGCCAGACTCAAGGTGAGAAACCTTCCTGGTTATAAGGGTATTCTGGTCTCCGACTGGAGGCGAGGGTTCAAATCCCTCTTCTGACACAGCTTTTTGCCTAAAAAAGTAGCTTTTGGTCAACACCGAGACATTCTCCAAATGGTGAAAGGAAAACGCATGAACAGTGATTAAGTGTTTATAGATGTCATAATTTGAGAACAGAAAACACATGAAACGGGAATAATGGTTCGATACAGGTCATCATATGCCTAGTTTAGAATTCATTAAGTTACTCAATTCCTTTAAAAATATGTTTTTTACTGTATCTTTCATTACCTTTTAACATTTTTTTGTTGTCTGTTCTTTGTATCTTAAGTTCTGCATGTTTCCATCAGACATATCAGACTTTATGTTACAGAATCGTGAAAAAATATGAATTTTAAGTTTTCATAGTTGTCAGGATGGCCGAGTGGTCTAAGGCGCCACACTCAAGGTGAGAAACCTTCCTGGTTATAAGGGTATTCTGGTCTCCGACTGGAGGCGAGGGTTCAAATCCCTCTACTGACACAGCTTCTGCCTAAAAAAGTAGCTTTTGGTCAACACCGAGACATTCTCCAAATGGTGAAAGGAAAACGCATGAACAGTGATTAAGTGTTTATAGATGTCATAATTTGAGAACAGAAAACACATGAAACGGGAATAATGGTTCGATACAGGTCATCATATGCCTAGTTTAGAATTCATTAAGTTACTCAATTCCTTTAAAAATATGTTTTTTACTGTATCTTTCATTACCTTTTAACATTTTTTTGTTGTCTGTTCTTTGTATCTTAAGTTCTGCATGTTTCCATCAGACATATCAGACTTTATGTTACAGAATCGTGAAAAAATATGAATTTTAAGTTTTCATAGTTGTCAGGATGGCCGAGTGGTCTAAGGCGCCACACTCAAGGTGAGAAACCTTCCTGGTTATAAGGGTATTCTGGTCTCCGACTGGAGGCGAGGGTTCAAATCCCTCTACTGACACAGCTTCTGCCTAAAAAAGTAGCTTTTGGTCAACACCGAGACATTCTCCAAATGGTGAAAGGAAAACGCATGAACAGTGATTAAGTGTTTATAGATGTCATAATTTGAGAACAGAAAACACATGAAACGGGAATAATGGTTCGATACAGGTCATCATATGCCTAGTTTAGAATTCAATAAGTTACTCAATTCCTTTAAAAATATGTTTTTTACTATATCTTTCATTACCTTTTAAAAAATATATATTTTCCGTTCTTTGTATCTTAAGTTCTGCATGTTTGCATCAGACATATCATACTTTATGTTACAGAGTCGTGAAAAAATATGAATTTTAAGGGTTCATAGTTGTCAGGATGGCCGAGCGGTCTAAGGCGCCACACTCAAGGTGAGAAACCTTCCTGGTTATAAGGGTATTCTGGTCTCCGACTGGAGGCGAGGGTTCAAATACCTGTTCTGACACAGCTTTTGCCTAAAAAAGTAGCTTTTGGTCAACACCGAGAAATTCTCCAAATGGTGAAAGGAAAACGCATGAACAGTGATTAAGAGTTTATAGATGTCATAATTTGAGAACAGAAAACACATGAAACGGGAATAATGGTTCGATACAGGTCATCATATGCCTAGTTTAGAATTCAATAAGTTACTCAATTCCTTTAAAAAAATGTTTTTTACTGTATCTTCCAATACCTTTTAAAAAAAAATTGTTGTCTGTTCTTTGTATCTTAAGTTCTGCATGTTTCCATCAGACATATCAGACTTTATGTTACAGAATCGTGAAAAAATATGAATTTTAAGTTTTCATAGTTGTCAGGATGGCCGAGTGGTCTTATACGCCAGACTCAAGGTGAGAAACCTTCCTGGTTATAAGGGTATTCTGGTCTCCGACTGGAGGCGAGGGTTCAAATCCCTCTTCTGACACAGCTTTTTGCCTAAAAAAGTAGCTTTTGGTCAACACCGAGACATTCTCCAAATGGTGAAAGGAAAACGCATGAACAGTGATTAAGTGTTTATAGATGTCATAATTTGAGAACAGAAAACACATGAAACGGGAATAATGGTTCGATACAGGTCATCATATGCCTAGTTTAGAATTCAATAAGTTACTCAATTCCTATAAAAATATGTTTTTTACTATATCTTTCATTACCTTTTAAAAAATATATATTTTCCGTTCTTTGTATCTTAAGTTCTGCATGTTTGCATCAGACATATCATACTTTATGTTACAGAGTCGTGAAAAAATATGAATTTTAAGGGTTCATAGTTGTCAGGATCGCCGAGTGGTCTAAGGCGCCAGACTCAAGGTGAGAAACCTTCCTGGTTATAAGGGTATTCTGGTCTCCGACTGGAGGCGAGGGTTCAAATCCCTCTTCTGACACAGCTTTTTGCCTAAAAAAGTAGCTTTTGGTCAACACCAGACATTCTCCAAATGGTGAAAGGAAAACGCATGAACAGTGATTAAGTGTTTATAGATGTCATAATTTGAGAACAGAAAACACATGAAACGGGAATAATGGTTTGATACAGGTCATCATATGCCTAGTTTAGAATTCAATAAGTTACTCAATTCCTTTAAAAAAATGTTTTTTACTATATCTTTCATTACCTTTTAAAAAATATATATTTTCCGTTCTTTGTATCTTAAGTTCTGCATGTTTCCATCAGACATATCAGACTTTATGTTACAGAATCGTGAAAAAATATGAATTTCAAGTGTTCATAGTTGTCAGGATGGCCGAGTGGTCTAAGGCCCCAGACTCAAGGTGAGAAACCTTCCTGGTTATAAGGGTATTCTGGTCTCCGACTGGAGGCGAGGGTTCAAATCCCTCTTCTGACACAGCTTTTGCCTAAAAAAGTAGCTTTTGGTCAACACCGAGAAATTCTCCAAATGGTGAAAGGAAAACGCATGAACAGTGATTAAGTGTTTATAGATGTCATAATTTGAGAACAGAAAACACATGAAACGGGAATAATGGTTCGATACAGGTCATCATATGCCTAGTTTAGAATTCAATAAGTTACTCAATTCCTTTAAAAATATGTTTTTTACTATATCTTTCATTACCTTTTAAAAAATATATATTTTCCGTTCTTTGTATCTTAAGTTCTGCATGTTTGCATCAGACATATCATACTTTATGTTACAGAGTCGTGAAAAAATATGAATTTTAAGGGTTCATAGTTGTCAGGATGGCCGAGTGGTCTAAGGCGCCACTCTCAAGGTGAGAAACCTTCCTGGTTATAAGGGTATTCTGGTCTCCGACTGGAGGCGAGGGTTCAAATCCCTCTACTGACACAGCTTTTGCCTAAAAAAGTAGCTTTTGGTCAACACCGAGACATTCTCCAAATGGTGAAAGGAAAACGCATGAACAGTGATTAAGTGTTTATAGATGTCATAATTTGAGAACAGAAAACACATGAAACGGGAATAATGGTTCGATACAGGTCATCATATGCCTAGTTTAGAATTCAATAAGTTACTCAATTCCTTTAAAAATATGTTTTTTACTATATCTTTCATTACCTTTTAAAAAATATATATTTTCCGTTCTTTGTATCTTAAGTTCTGCATGTTTCCATCAGACATATCATACTTTATGTTACAGAGTCGTGAAAAAATATGAATTTTAAGGGTTCATAGTTGTCAGGATGGCCGAGTGGTCTAAGGCGCCAGACTCAAGGTGAGAAATCTTCCTGGTTATAAGGGTATTCTGGTCTCCGACTGGAGGCGAGGGTTCAAATCCCTCTTCTGACACAGCTTTTGCCTAAAAAAGTAGCTTTTGGTCAACACCGAGAAATTCTCCAAATGGTGAAAGGAAAACGCATGAACAGTGATTAAGAGTTTATAGATGTCATAATTTGAGAACAGAAAACACATGAAACGGGAATAATGGTTCGATACAGGTGTGTGCCTAGTTTAGAATTCAATAAGTTACTCAATTCCTTTAAAAAAATGTTTTTTACTGTATCTTCCAATACCTTTTAAAAAAAATTTGTTGTCTGTTCTTTGTATCTTAAGTTCTGCATGTTTCCATCAGACATATCAGACTTTATGTTACAGAATCGTGAAAAAATATGAATTTTAAGTTTTCATAGTTGTCAGGATGGCCGAGTGGTCTTAGGCGCCAGACTCAAGGTGAGAAACCTTCCTGGTTATGAGGGTATTCTGGTCTCCGACTGGAGGCGAGGGTTCAAATCCCTCTTCTGACACAGCTTTTTGCCTAAAAAAGTAGCTTTTGGTCAACACCGAGACATTCTCCAAATGGTGAAAGGAAAGCGCATGAACAGTGATTAAGTGTTTATAGATGTCATAATTTGAGAACAGAAAACACATGAAACGGGAATAATGGTTCGATACAGGTCATCATATGCCTAGTTTAGAATTCAATAAGTTACTAAATTCCTTTAAAAATATGTTTTTTACTATATCTTTCATTACCTTTTAAAAAATATATATTTTCCGTTCTTTGTATCTTAAGTTCTGCATGTTTGCATCAGACATATCATACTTTATGTTACAGAGTCGTGAAAAAATATGAATTTTAAGGGTTCATAGTTGTCAGGATGGCCGAGTGGTCTAAGGCGCCAGACTCAAGGTGAGAAACCTTCCTGGTTATAAGGGTATTCTGGTCTCCGACTGGAGGCGAGGGTTCAAATCCCTCTTCTGACACAGCTTTTTGCCTAAAAAAGTAGCTTTTGGTCAACACCGAGACATTCTCCAAATGGTGAAAGGAAAACGCATGAACAGTGATTAAGTGTTTATAGATGTCATAATTTGAGAACAGAAAACACATGAAACGGGAATAATGGTTTGATACAGGTCATCATATGCCTAGTTTAGAATTCAATAAGTTACTCAATTCCTTTAAAAAAATGTTTTTTACTATATCTTTCATTACCTTTTAACATTTTTTTGTTGTCTGTTCTTTGTATCTTAAGTTTTGCATGTTTCCATCAGACATATCAGACTTTATGTTACAGAATCGTGAAAAAATATGAATTTTAAGTTTTCATAGTTGTCAGGATGGCCGAGTGGTCTAAGGCGCCAGACTCAAGGTGAGAAACCTTCCTGGTTATAAGGGTATTCTGGTCTCCGACTGGAGGCGAGGGTTCAAATCCCTCTTCTGACACAGCTTTTGCCTAAAAAAGTAGCTTTTGGTCAACACCGAGAAATTCTCCAAATGGTGAAAGGAAAACGCATGAACAGTGATTAAGTGTTTATAGATGTCATAATTTGAGAACAGAAAACACATGAAACGGGAATAATGGTTCGATACAGGTCATCATATGCCTAGTTTAGAATTCAATAAGTTACTCAATTCCTTTAAAAATATGTTTTTTACTGTATCTTTCATTACCTTTTAACATTTTTTTGTTGTCTGTTCTTTGTATCTTAAGTTCTGCATGTTTCCATCAGACATATCAGACTTTATGTTACAGAATCGTGAAAAAATATGAATTTTAAGGGCTCATAGTTGTCAGGATGGCCGAGTGGTCTAAGGCGCCACACTCAAGGTGAGAAACCTTCCTGGTTATAAGGGTATTCTGGTCTCCGACTGGAGGCGAGGGTTCAAATCCCTCTACTGACACAGCTTTTGCCTAAAAAAGTAGCTTTTGGTCAACACCGAGACATTCTCCAAATGGTGAAAGGAAAACGCATGAACAGTGATTAAGTGTTTATAGATGTCATAATTTGAGAACAGAAAACACATGAAACGGGAATAATGGTTCGATACAGGTCATCATATGCCTAGTTTAGAATTCAATAAGTTACTCAATTCCTTTAAAAATATGTTTTTTACTATATCTTTCATTACCTTTTAAAAAATATATATTTTCCGTTCTTTGTATCTTAAGTTCTGCATGTTTGCATCAGACATATCATACTTTATGTTACAGAGTCGTGAAAAAATATGAATTTTAAGGGTTCATAGTTGTCAGGATGGCCGAGTGGTCTAAGGCGCCAGACTCAAGATGAGAAATCTTCCTGATTATACGGGTATTCTGGTCTCTGACTGGAGGCGAGGGTTCAAATCCATCTTCTGACACAGCTTTTGCCTAAAAAAGTAGCTTTTGGTCAACACCGAGAAATTCTCCAAATGGTGAAAGGAAAACGCATGAACAGTGATTAAGAGTTTATAGATGTCATAATTTGAGAACAGAAAACACATGAAACGGGAATAATGGTTCGATACAGGTCATCATATGCCTAGTTTAGAATTCAATAAGTTACTCAATTCCTTTAAAAAAATGTTTTTTACTGTATCTTCCAATACCTTTTTAAAAAAATGTGTTGTCTGTTCTTTGTATCTTAAGTTCTGCATGTTTCCATCAGACATATCAGACTTTATGTTACAGAATCGTGAAAAAATATGAATTTTAAGTTTTCATAGTTGTTAGGATGGCCGAGTTGTCTTAGGCGCCAGACTCAAGGTGAGAAACCTTCCTGGTTATAAGGGTATTCTGGTCTCCGACTGGAGGCGAGGGTTCAAATCCCTCTTCTGACACAGCTTTTTGCCTAAAAAAGTAGCTTTTGGTCAACACCGAGACATTCTCCAAATGGTGAAAGGAAAACGCATGAACAGTGATTAAGTGTTTATAGATGTCATAATTTGAGAACAGAAAACACATGAAACGGGAATAATGGTTCGATACAGGTCATCACATGCCTAGTTTAGAATTCAATAAGTTACTCAATTCCTTTAAAAATATGTTTTTTACTATATCTTTCATTACCTTTTAAAAAATATATATTTTCCGTTCTTTGTATCTTAAGTTCTGCATGTTTGCATCAGACATATCATACTTTATGTTACAGAGTCGTGAAAAAATATGAATTTTAAGGGTTCATAGTTGTCAGGATGGCCGAGTGGTCTAAGGCGCCAGACTCAAGGTGAGAAACCTTCCTGGTTATAAGGGTATTCTGGTCTCCGACTGGAGGCGAGGGTTCAAATCCCTCTTCTGACACAGCATTTTGCCTAAAAAAGTAGCTTTTGGTCAACACCGAGACATTCTCCAAATGGTGAAAGGAAAACGCATGAACAGTGATTAAGTGTTTATAGATGTCATAATTTGAGAACAGAAAACACATGAAACGGGAATAATGGTTCGATACAGGTCATCACATGCCTAGTTTAGAATTCAATAAGTTACTCAATTCCTTTAAAAATATGTTTTTTACTATATCTTTCATTACCTTTTAAAAAATATATATTTTCCGTTCTTTGTATCTTAAGTTCTGCATGTTTGCATCAGACATATCATACTTTATGTTACAGAGTCGTGAAAAAATATGAATTTTAAGGGTTCATAGTTGTCAGGATGGCCGAGTGGTCTAAGGCGCCAGACTCAAGGTGAGAAACCTTCCTGGTTATAAGGGTATTCTGGTCTCCGACTGGAGGCGAGGGTTCAAATCCCTCTTCTGACACAGCTTTTTGCCTAAAAAAGTAGCTTTTGGTCAACACCGAGACATTCTCCAAATGGTGAAAGGAAAACGCATGAACAGTGATTAAGTGTTTATAGATGTCATAATTTGAGAACAGAAAACACATGAAACGGGAATAATGGTTTGATACAGGTCATCATATGCCTAGTTTAGAATTCAATAAGTTACTCAATTCCTTTAAAAAAATGTTTTTTACTATATCTTTAATTACCTTTTAACATGTTTTTGTTGTCTGTTCTTTGTATCTTAAGTTCTGCATGTTTCCATCAGACATATCAGACTTTATGTTACAGAATCGTGAAAAAATATGAATTTTAAGTTTTCATAGTTGTCAGGATGGCCGAGTGGTCTAAGGCGCCAGACTCAAGGTGAGAAACCTTCATGGTTATAAGGGTATTCTGGTCTCCGACTGGAGGCGAGGGTTCAAATCCCTCTTCTGACACAGCTTTTTGCCTAAAAAAGTAGCTTTTGGTCAACACCGAGACATTCTCCAAATGGTGAAAGGAAAACGCATGAACAGTGATTAAGTGTTTATAGATGTCATAATTTGAGAACAGAAAACACATGAAACGGGAATAATGGTTCGATACAGGTCATCATATGCCTAGTTTAGAATTCAATAAGTTACTCAATTCCTTTAAAAATATGTTTTTTACTATATCTTTCATTACCTTTTAAAAAATATATATTTTCCGTTCTTTGTATCTTAAGTTCTGCATGTTTGCATCAGACATATCATACTTTATGTTACAGAGTCGTGAAAAAATATGAATTTTAAGGGTTCGTAGTTGTCAGGATGGCCGAGTGGTCTAAGGCGCCAGACTCAAGGTGAGTAATCTTCCTGGTTATAAGGGTATTCTGGTCTCCGACTGGAGGCGAGGGTTCAAATCCCTCTTCTGACACAGCTTTTGCCTAAAAAAGTAGCTTTTGGTCAACACCGAGAAATTCTCCAAATGGTGAAAGGAAAACGCATGAACAGTGATTAAGAGTTTATAGATGTCATAATTTGAGAACAGAAAACACATGAAACGGGAATAATGGTTCGATACAGGTCATCATATGCCTAGTTTAGAATTCAATAAGTTACTCAATTCCTTTAAAAAAATGTTTTTTACTGTATCTTCCAATACCTTTTAAAAAAAATGTGTTGTCTGTTCTTTGTATCTTAAGTTCTGCATGTTTCCATCAGACATATCAGACTTTATGTTACAGAATCGTGAAAAAATATGAATTTTAAGTTTTCATAGTTGTCAGGATGGCCGAGTGGTCTTAGGCGCCAGACTCAAGGTGAGAAACCTTCCTGGTTATAAGGGTATTCTGGTCTCCGACTGGAGGCGAGGGTTCAAATCCCTCTTCTGACACAGCTTTTTGCCTAAAAAAGTAGCTTTTGGTCAACACCGAGACATTCTCCAAATGGTGAAAGGAAAACGCATGAACAGTGATTAAGTGTTTATAGATGTCATAATTTGAGAACAGAAAATACATGAAACGGGAATAATGGTTCGATACAGGTCATCACATGCCTAGTTTAGAATTCAATAAGTTACTCAATTCCTTTAAAAATATGTTTTTTACTATATCTTTCATTACCTTTTAAAAAATATATATTTTCCGTTCTTTGTATCTTAAGTTCTGCATGTTTGCATCAGACATATCATACTTTATGTTACAGAGTCGTGAAAAAATATGAATTTTAAGGGTTCATAGTTGTCAGGATGGCCGAGTGGTCTAAGGCGCCAGACTCAAGGTGAGAAACCTTCCTGGTTATAAGGGTATTCTGGTCTCCGACTGGAGGCGAGGGTTCAAATCCCTCTTCTGACACAGCATTTTGCCTAAAAAAGTAGCTTTTGGTCAACACCGAGACATTCTCCAAATGGTGAAAGGAAAACGCATGAACAGTGATTAAGTGTTTATAGATGTCATAATTTGAGAACAGAAAACACATGAAACGGGAATAATGGTTTGATACAGGTCATCATATGCCTAGTTTAGAATTCAATAAGTTACTCAATTCCTTTAAAAAAATGTTTTTTACTATATCTTTAATTACCTTTTAACATGTTTTTGTTGTCTGTTCTTTGTATCTTAAGTTCTGCATGTTTCCATCAGACATATCAGACTTTATGTTACAGAATCGTGAAAAAATATGAATTTTAAGTTTTCATAGTTGTCAGGATGGCCGAGTGGTCTTAGGCGCCAGACTCAAGGTGAGAAACCTTCCTGGTTATAAGGGTATTCTGGTCTCCGACTGGAGGCGAGGGTTCAAATCCCTCTTCTGACACAGCTTTTTGCCTAAAAAAGTAGCTTTTGGTCAACACCGAGACATTCTCCAAATGGTGAAAGGAAAACGCATGAACAGTGATTAAGTGTTTATAGATGTCATAATTTGAGAACAGAAAATACATGAAACGGGAATAATGGTTCGATACAGGTCATCACATGCCTAGTTTAGAATTCAATAAGTTACTCAATTCCTTTAAAAATATGTTTTTTACTATATCTTTCATTACCTTTTAAAAAATATATATTTTCCGTTCTTTGTATCTTAAGTTCTGCATGTTTGCATCAGACATATCATACTTTATGTTACAGAGTCGTGAAAAAATATGAATTTTAAGGGTTCATAGTTGTCAGGATGGCTGAGTGGTCTAAGGCGCCAGACGCAAGGTGAGAAACCTTCCTGGTTATAAGGGTATTCTGGTCTCCGACTGGAGGCGAGGGTTCAAATCCCTCTTCTGACACAGCTTTTTGCCTAAAAAAGTAGCTTTTGGTCAACACCGAGACATTCTCCAAATGGTGAAAGGAAAACGCATGAACAGCGATTAAGTGTTTATAGATGTCATAATTTGAGAACAGAAAACACATGAAACGGGAATAATGGTTCGATACAGGTCATCACATGCCTAGTTTAGAATTCAATAAGTTACTCAATTCCTTTAAAAATATGTTTTTTACTATATCTTTCATTACCTTTTAAAAAATATATATTTTCCGTTCTTTGTATCTTAAGTTCTGCATGTTTGCATCAGACATATCATACTTTATGTTACAGAGTCGTGAAAAAATATGAATTTTAAGGGTTCGTAGTTGTCAGGATGGCCGAGTGGTCTAAGGCGCCAGACTCAAGGTGAGAAACCTTCCTGGTTATAAGGGTATTCTGGTCTCCGACTGGAGGCGAGGGTTCAAATCCCTCTTCTGACACAGCTTTTTGCCTAAAAAAGTAGCTTTTGGTCAACACCGAGACATTCTCCAAATGGTGAAAGGAAAACGCATGAACAGTGATTAAGTGTTTATAGATGTCATAATTTGAGAACAGAAAACACATGAAACGGGAATAATGGTTCGATACAGGTCATCACATGCCTAGTTTAGAATTCAATAAGTTACTCAATTCCTTTAAAAATATGTTTTTTACTATATCTTTCATTACCTTTTAAAAAATATATATTTTCCGTTCTTTGTATCTTAAGTTCTGCATGTTTGCATCAGACATATCATACTTTATGTTACAGAGTCGTGAAAAAATATGAATTTTAAGGGTTCGTAGTTGTCAGGATGGCCGAGTGGTCTAAGGCGCCAGACTCAAGGTGAGAAACCTTCCTGGTTATAAGGGTATTCTGGTCTCCGACTGGAGGCGAGGGTTCAAATCCCTCTTCTGACACAGCTTTTTGCCTAAAAAAGTAGCTTTTGGTCAACACCGAGACATTCTCCAAATGGTGAAAGGAAAACGCATGAACAGTGATTAAGTGTTTATAGATGTCATAATTTGAGAACAGAAAACACATGAAACGGGAATAATGGTTTGATACAGGTCATCATATGCCTAGTTTAGAATTCAATAAGTTACTCAATTCCTTTAAAAAAATGTTTTTTACTATATCTTTAATTACGTTTTAACATGTTTTTGTTGTCTGTTCTTTGTATCTTAAGTTCTGCATGTTTCCATCAGACATATCAGACTTTATGTTACAGAATCGTGAAAAAATATGAATTTTAAGTTTTCATAGTTGTCAGGATGGCCGAGTGGTCTAAGGCGCCAGACTCAAGGTGAGAAACCTTCCTGGTTATAAGGGTATTCTGGTCTCCGACTGGAGGCGAGGGTTCAAATCCCTCTTCTGACACAGATTTTTGCCTAAAAAAGTAGCTTTTGGTCAACACCGAGACATTCTCCAAATGGTGAAAGGAAAACGCATGAACAGTGATTAAGTGTTTATAGATGTCATAATTTGAGAACAGAAAACACATGAAACGGGAATAATGGTTCGATACAGGTCATCATATGCCTAGTTTAGAATTCAATAAGTTACTCAATTCCTTTAAAAAAATGTTTTTTACTATATCTTTCATTACCTTTTAAAAAATATATATTTTCCGTTCTTTGTATCTTAAGTTCTGCATGTTTGCGTCAGACATATCATACTTTATGTTACAGAGTCGTGAAAAAATATGAATTTTAAGGGTTCATAGTTGTCAGGATGGCCGAGTGGTCTAAGGCGCCAGACTCAAGGTGAGAATTATTCCTGGTTATAAGGGTATTCTGGTCTCCGACTGGAGGCGAGGGTTCAAATCCCTCTTCTGACACAGCTTTTTGCCTAAAAAAGTAGCTTTTGGTCAACACCGAGACATTCTCCAAATGGTGAAAGGAAAACGCATGAACAGTGATTAAGTGTTTATAGATGTCATAATTTGAGAACAGAAAACACATGAAACGGGAATAATGGTTCGATACAGGTCATCATATGCCTAATTTAGAAATCAATAAGTTACTCAATTCCTTTAAAAAAAAGTTTTTTACTATATCTTTCATTACCTTTTAAAAAATATATATTTTCCGTTCTTTGTATCTTAAGTTCTGCATGTTTGCATCAGACATATCATACTTTATGTTACAGAGTCGTGAAAAAATATGAATTTTAAGCGTTCATAGTTGTCAGGATGGCCGAGTGGTCTAAGGCGCCAGACTCAAGGTGTGAAATCTTCCTGGTTATAAGGGTATTCTGGTCTCCGACTGGAGGCGAGGGTTCAAATCCCTTTTCTGACACAGCTTTTGCCTAAAAAAGCAGCTTTTGGTCAACACCGAGAAATTCTCCAAATGGTGAAAGGAAAACGCATGAACAATGATTAAGAGTTTATAGATGTCATAATTTGAGAACAGAAAACACATGAAACGGGAATAATGGTTCGATACAGGTCATCATATGCCTAGTTTAGAATTCAGTAGTTACTCAATTCCTTTAAAAAAATGTTTTTTACTATATCTTTCATTACCTTTTAACATTTTTTTCTTTTCCGTTCTTTGTATCTTACGTTCTGCATGTTTCCATCACACATATCAGACTTTATGTTACAGAGTCGTGAAAAAATATGAATTTTAAGGGTTCATAGTTGGCAGGATTGCCGAGTGGTCTAAGGCGCCAGACTCAAGGTGAGAATTCTTCCTGGTTATAAGGGTATTCTGGTGTCTGACTGGAGGCGAGGGTTCAAATCCCTCTTCTGACACAGCTTTTTGCCTATAAAAGTAGCTTTTGGTCAACACCGAGACATTCTCCAAATGGTGAAAGGAAAACGCATGAACAGTGATTAAGTGTTTATAGATGTCATAATTTGAGAACAGAAAACACATGAAACGGGAATAATGGTTCGATACAGGTCATCATATGCCTAATTTAGAAATCAATAAGTTACTCAATTCCTTTAAAAAAAAGTTTTTTACTATATCTTTCATTACCTTTTAAAAAATATATATTTTCCGTTCTTTGTATCTTAAGTTCTGCATGTTTGCATCAGACATATCATACTTTATGTTACAGAGTCGTGAAAAAATATGAATTTTAAGTGTTCATAGTTGTCAGGATGGCCGAGTGGTCTAAGGCGCCAGACTCAAGGTGAGAAATCTTCCTGGTTATAAGGGTATTCTGGTCTCCGACTGGAGGCGAGGGTTCAAATCCCTCTTCTGACACAGCGTTTGCCTAAAAAAGCAGCTTTTGGTCAACACCGAGAAATTCTCCAAATGGTGAAAGGAAAACGCATGAACAATGATTAAGTGTTTATAGATGTCATAATTTGAGAACAGAAAACACATGAAACGGGAATAATGGTTCGATACAGGTCATCATACGCCTAGTTTAGAATTCAGTAGTTACTCAATTCCTTTAAAAAAATGTTTTTTACTATATCTTTCATTACCTTTTAACATTTTTTTCTTTTCCGTTCTTTGTATCTTACGTTCTGCATGTTTCCATCACACATATCAGACTTTATGTTACAGAGTCGTGAAAAAATATGAATTTTAAGGGTTCATAGTTGGCAGGATTGCCGAGTGGTCTAAGGCGCCAGACTCAAGGTGAGAATTCTTCCTGGTTATAAGGGTATTCTGGAGGCGAGGGTTCAAATCCCTCTTCTGACACAGCTTTTTGCCTATAAAAGTAGCTTTTGGTCAACACCGAGACATTCTCCAAATGGTGAAAGGAAAACGCATGAACAGTGATTAAGTGTTTATAGATGTCATAATTTGAGAACAGAAAACACATGAAACGGGAATAATGGTTCGATACAGGTCATCACATGCCTAGTTTAGAATTCAATAAGTTACTCAATTCCTTTAAAAATATGTTTTTTTACTATATCTTTCATTACCTTTTAAAAAATATATATTTTCCGTTCTTTGTATCTTAAGTTCTGCATGTTTGCATCAGACATATCATACTTTATGTTACAGAGTCGTGAAAAAATATGAATTTTAAGGGTTCATAGTTGTCAGGATGGGCGAGTGGTCTAAGGCGCCAGACTCAAGGTGAGAAACCTTCCTGGTTATAAGGGTATTCTGGTCTCCGACTGGAGGCGAGGGTTCAAATCCCTCTTCTGACACAGCTTTTTGCCTAAAAAAGTAGCTTTTGGTCAACACCGAGACATTCTCCAAATGGTGAAAGGAAAACGCATGAACAGTGATTAAGTGTTTATAGATGTCATAATTTGAGAACAGAAAACACATGAAACGGGAATAATGGTTTGATACAGGTCATCATATGCCTAGTTTAGAATTCAATAAGTTACTCAATTCCTTTAAAAAAATGTTTTTTACTATATCGTTAATTACCTTTTAACATGTTTTTGTTGTCTGTTCTTTGTATCTTAAGTTCTGCATGTTTCCATCAGACATATCAGACTTTATGTTACAGAATCGTGAAAAAATATGAATTTTAAGTTTTCATAGTTGTCAGGATGGCCGAGTGGTTTAAGGCGCCAGACTCAAGGTGAGAAACCTTCCTGGTTATAAGGGTATTCTGGTCTCCGACTGGAGGCGAGGGTTCAAATCTTTTTTCTGACACAGCTTTTTGCCTAAAAAAGTAACTTTTGGTCAACACCGAGACATTCTCCAAATGGTGAAAGGAAAACGCATGAACAGTGATTAAGTGTTTATAGATGTCATAATTTGAGAACAGAAAACACATGAAACGGGAATAATGGTTCGATACAGGTCATCATATGCCTAATTTAGAAATCAATAAGTTACTCAATTCCTTTAAAAAAAAGTTTTTTACTATATCTTTCATTACCTTTTAAAAAATATATATTTTCCGTTCTTTGTATCTTAAGTTCTGCATGTTTCCATCACACATATCAGACTTTATGTTACAGAGTCGTGAAAAAATATGAATTTTAAGGGTTCATAGTTGGCAGGATTGCCGAGTGGTCTAAGGCGCCAGACTCAAGGTGAGAATTCTTCCTGGTTATAAGGGTATTCTGGTGTCTGACTGGAGGCGAGGGTTCAAATCCCTCTTCTGACACAGCTTTTTGCCTATAAAAGTAGCTTTTGGTCAACACCGAGACATTCTCCAAATGGTGAAAGGAAAACGCATGAACAGTGATTAAGTGTTTATAGATGTCATAATTTGAGAACAGAAAACACATGAAACGGGAATAATGGTTCGATACAGGTCATCATATGCCTAATTTAGAAATCAATAAGTTACTCAATTCCTTTAAAAAAAAGTTTTTTACTATATCTTTCATTACCTTTTAAAAAATATATATTTTCCGTTCTTTGTATCTTACGTTCTGCATGTTTCCATCACACATATCAGACTTTATGTTGCAGAGTCGTGAAAAAATATGAATTTTAAGGGTTCATAGTTGGCAGGATTGCCGAGTGGTCTTAGGCGCCAGACTCAAGGTGAGAATTCTTCCTGGTTATAAGAGTATTCTGGTGTCTGACTGGAGGCGAGGGTTCAAATCCCTCTTCTGACACAGCTTTTTGCCTATAAAAGTAGCTTTTGGTCAACACCGAGACATTCTCCAAATGGTGAAAGGAAAACGCATGAACAGTGATTAAGTGTTTATAGATGTCATAATTTGAGAACAGAAAACACATGAAACGGGAATAATGGTTCGATACAGGTCATCACATGCCTAGTTTAGAATTCAATAAGTTACTCAATTCCTTTAAAAATATGTTTTTTACTATATCTTTCATTACCTTTTAACATGTTTTTGTTGTCTGTTCTTTGTATCTTAAGTTCTGCATGTTTCCATCAGACATATCAGACTTTATGTTACAGAATCGTGAAAAAATATGAATTTTAAGTTTTCATAGTTGTCAGGATGGCCGAGTGGTCTAAGGCGCCAGACTCAAGGTGAGAAACCTTCCTGGTTATAAGGGTATTCTGGTCGCCGACTGGAGGCGAGGGTTCAAATCCCTCTTCTGACACAGCTTTTTGCCTAAAAAAGTAGCTTTTGGTCAACACCGAGACATTCTCCAAATGGTGAAAGGAAAACGCATGAACAGTGATTAAGTGTTTATAGATGTCATAATTTGAGAACAGAAAACACATGAAACGGGAATAATGGTTCGATACAGGTCATCATATGCCTAGTTTAGAATTCAATAAGTTACTCAATTCCTTTAAAAAAAAGTTTTTTACTATATCTTTCATTACCTTTTAAAAAATATATATTTTCCGTTCATTGTATCTTAAGTTCTGCATGTTTGCATCAGACATATCATACTTTATGTTACAGAGTCGTGAAAAAATATGAATTTTAAGCGTTCATAGTTGTCAGGATGGCCGAGTGGTCTAAGGCGCCAGACTCAAGGTGAGAAATCTTCCTGGTTATAAGGGTATTCTGGTCTCCGATTGGAGGCGAGGGTTCAAATCCCTCTTCTGACACAGCGTTTGCCTAAAAAAGCAGCTTTTGGTCAACACCGAGAAATTCTCCAAATGGTGAAAGGAAAACGCATGAACAATGATTAAGTGTTTATAGATGTCATAATTTGAGAACAGAAAACACATGAAACGGGAATAATGGTTCGATACAGGTCATCATATGCCTAGTTTAGAATTCAGTAGTTACTCAATTCCTTTAAAAAAATGTTTTTTACTATATCTTTCATTACCTTTTAACATTTTTTTCTTTTCCGTTCTTTGTATCTTACGTTCTGCATGTTTCCATCACACATATCAGACTTTATGTTACAGAGTCGTGAAAAAATATGAATTTTAAGGGTTCATAGTTGGCAGGATTGCCGAGTGGTCTAAGGCGCCAGACTCAAGGTGAGAATTCTTCCTGGTTATAAGGGTATTCTGGAGGCGAGGGTTCAAATCCCTCTTCTGACACAGCTTTTTGCCTATAAAAGTAGCTTTTGGTCAACACCGAGACATTCTCCAAATGGTGAAAGGAAAACGCATGAACAGTGATTAAGTGTTTATAGATGTCATAATTTGAGAACAGAAAACACATGAAACGGGAATAATGGTTCGATACAGGTCATCACATGCCTAGTTTAGAATTCAATAAGTTACTCAATTCCTTTAAAAATATGTTTTTTTACTATATCTTTCATTACCTTTTAAAAAATATATATTTTCCGTTCTTTGTATCTTAAGTTCTGCATGTTTGCATCAGACATATCATACTTTATGTTACAGAGTCGTGAAAAAATATGAATTTTAAGGGTTCATAGTTGTCAGGATGGGCGAGTGGTCTAAGGCGCCAGACTCAAGGTGAGAAACCTTCCTGGTTATAAGGGTATTCTGGTCTCCGACTGGAGGCGAGGGTTCAAATCCCTCTTCTGACACAGCTTTTTGCCTAAAAAAGTAGCTTTTGGTCAACACCGAGACATTCTCCAAATGGTGAAAGGAAAACGCATGAACAGTGATTAAGTGTTTATAGATGTCATAATTTGAGAACAGAAAACACATGAAACGGGAATAATGGTTTGATACAGGTCATCATATGCCTAGTTTAGAATTCAATAAGTTACTCAATTCCTTTAAAAAAATGTTTTTTACTATATCGTTAATTACCTTTTAACATGTTTTTGTTGTCTGTTCTTTGTATCTTAAGTTCTGCATGTTTCCATCAGACATATCAGACTTTATGTTACAGAATCGTGAAAAAATATGAATTTTAAGTTTTCATAGTTGTCAGGATGGCCGAGTGGTTTAAGGCGCCAGACTCAAGGTGAGAAACCTTCCTGGTTATAAGGGTATTCTGGTCTCCGACTGGAGGCGAGGGTTCAAATCTTTTTTCTGACACAGCTTTTTGCCTAAAAAAGTAACTTTTGGTCAACACCGAGACATTCTCCAAATGGTGAAAGGAAAACGCATGAACAGTGATTAAGTGTTTATAGATGTCATAATTTGAGAACAGAAAACACATGAAACGGGAATAATGGTTCGATACAGGTCATCATATGCCTAATTTAGAAATCAATAAGTTACTCAATTCCTTTAAAAAAAAGTTTTTTACTATATCTTTCATTACCTTTTAAAAAATATATATTTTCCGTTCTTTGTATCTTAAGTTCTGCATGTTTCCATCACACATATCAGACTTTATGTTACAGAGTCGTGAAAAAATATGAATTTTAAGGGTTCATAGTTGGCAGGATTGCCGAGTGGTCTAAGGCGCCAGACTCAAGGTGAGAATTCTTCCTGGTTATAAGGGTATTCTGGTGTCTGACTGGAGGCGAGGGTTCAAATCCCTCTTCTGACACAGCTTTTTGCCTATAAAAGTAGCTTTTGGTCAACACCGAGACATTCTCCAAATGGTGAAAGGAAAACGCATGAACAGTGATTAAGTGTTTATAGATGTCATAATTTGAGAACAGAAAACACATGAAACGGGAATAATGGTTCGATACAGGTCATCATATGCCTAATTTAGAAATCAATAAGTTACTCAATTCCTTTAAAAAAAAGTTTTTTACTATATCTTTCATTACCTTTTAAAAAATATATATTTTCCGTTCTTTGTATCTTACGTTCTGCATGTTTCCATCACACATATCAGACTTTATGTTGCAGAGTCGTGAAAAAATATGAATTTTAAGGGTTCATAGTTGGCAGGATTGCCGAGTGGTCTAAGGCGCCAGACTCAAGGTGAGAATTCTTCCTGGTTATAAGAGTATTCTGGTGTCTGACTGGAGGCGAGGGTTCAAATCCCTCTTCTGACACAGCTTTTTGCCTATAAAAGTAGCTTTTGGTCAACACCGAGACATTCTCCAAATGGTGAAAGGAAAACGCATGAACAGTGATTAAGTGTTTATAGATGTCATAATTTGAGAACAGAAAACACATGAAACGGGAATAATGGTTCGATACAGGTCATCACATGCCTAGTTTAGAATTCAATAAGTTACTCAATTCCTTTAAAAATATGTTTTTTACTATATCTTTCATTACCTTTTAACATGTTTTTGTTGTCTGTTCTTTGTATCTTAAGTTCTGCATGTTTCCATCAGACATATCAGACTTTATGTTACAGAATCGTGAAAAAATATGAATTTTAAGTTTTCATAGTTGTCAGGATGGCCGAGTGGTCTAAGGCGCCAGACTCAAGGTGAGAAACCTTCCTGGTTATAAGGGTATTCTGGTCGCCGACTGGAGGCGAGGGTTCAAATCCCTCTTCTGACACAGCTTTTTGCCTAAAAAAGTAGCTTTTGGTCAACACCGAGACATTCTCCAAATGGTGAAAGGAAAACGCATGAACAGTGATTAAGTGTTTATAGATGTCATAATTTGAGAACAGAAAACACATGAAACGGGAATAATGGTTCGATACAGGTCATCATATGCCTAGTTTAGAATTCAATAAGTTACTCAATTCCTTTAAAAAAAAGTTTTTTACTATATCTTTCATTACCTTTTAAAAAATATATATTTTCCGTTCTTTGTATCTTAAGTTCTGCATGTTTCCATCAGACATATCAGACTTTATGTTACAGAATCGTGAAAAAATATGAATTTTAAGTTTTCATAGTTGTCAGGATGGCCGAGTGGTCTAAGGCGCCAGACTCAAGGTGAGAAACCTTCCTGGTTATAAGGGTATTCTGGTCTCCGACTGGAGGCGAGGGTTCAAATCCCTCTTCTGACACAGCTTTTGCCTAAAAAAGTAGCTTTTGGTCAACACCGAGACATTCTCCAAATGGTGAAAGGAAAACGCATGAACAGTGATTAAGTGTTTATAGATGTCATAATTTGAGAACAGAAAACACATGAAACGGGAATAATGGTTCGATACAGGTCATCATATGCCTAGTTTAGAATTCAATAAGTTACTCAATTCCTTTAAAAATATGTTTTTTACTATATCTTTCATTACCTTTTAAAAAATATATATTTTCCGTTCTTTGTATCTTAAGTTCTGCATGTTTGCATCAGACATATCATACTTTATGTTACAGAGTCGTGAAAAAATATGAATTTTAAGGGTTCGTAGTTGTCAGGATGGCCGAGTGGTCTAAGGCGCCAGACTCAAGGTGAGAAACCTTCCTGGTTATAAGGGTATTCTGGTCTCCGACTGGAGGCGAGGGTTCAAATCCCTCTTCTGACACAGCTTTTTGCCTAAAAAAGTAGCTTTTGGTCAACACCGAGACATTCTCCAAATGGTGAAAGGAAAACGCATGAACAGTGATTAAGTGTTTATAGATGTCATAATTTGAGAACAGAAAACACATGAAACGGGAATAATGGTTTGATACAGGTCATCATATGCCTAGTTTAGAATTCAATAAGTTACTCAATTCCTTTAAAAAAATGTTTTTTACTATATCTTTAATTACCTTTTAACATGTTTTTGTTGTCTGTTCTTTGTATCTTAAGTTCTGCATGTTTCCATCAGACATATCAGACTTTATGTTACAGAATCGTGAAAAAATATGAATTTTAAGTTTTCATAGTTGTCAGGATGGCCGAGTGGTCTAAGGCGCCAGACTCAAGGTGAGAAACCTTCCTGGTTATAAGGGTATTCTGGTCTCCGACTGGAGGCGAGGGTTCAAATCCCTCTTCTGACACAGATTTTTGCCTAAAAAAGTAGCTTTTGGTCAACACCGAGACATTCTCCAAATGGTGAAAGGAAAACGCATGAACAGTGATTAAGTGTTTATAGATGTCATAATTTGAGAACAGAAAACACATGAAACGGGAATAATGGTTCGATACAGGTCATCATATGCCTAGTTTAGAATTCAATAAGTTACTCAATTCCTTTAAAAAAATGTTTTTTACTATATCTTTCATTACCTTTTAAAAAATATATATTTTCCGTTCTTTGTATCTTAAGTTCTGCATGTTTGCGTCAGACATATCATACTTTATGTTACAGAGTCGTGAAAAAATATGAATTTTAAGGGTTCATAGTTGTCAGGATGGCCGAGTGGTCTAAGGCGCCAGACTCAAGGTGAGAATTATTCCTGGTTATAAGGGTATTCTGGTCTCCGACTGGAGGCGAGGGTTCAAATCCCTCTTCTGACACAGCTTTTTGCCTAAAAAAGTAGCTTTTGGTCAACACCGAGACATTCTCCAAATGGTGAAAGGAAAACGCATGAACAGTGATTAAGTGTTTATAGATGTCATAATTTGAGAACAGAAAACACATGAAACGGGAATAATGGTTCGATACAGGTCATCATATGCCTAATTTAGAAATCAATAAGTTACTCAATTCCTTTAAAAAAAAGTTTTTTACTATATCTTTCATTACCTTTTAAAAAATATATATTTTCCGTTCTTTGTATCTTAAGTTCTGCATGTTTGCATCAGACATATCATACTTTATGTTACAGAGTCGTGAAAAAATATGAATTTTAAGCGTTCATAGTTGTCAGGATGGCCGAGTGGTCTAAGGCGCCAGACTCAAGGTGTGAAATCTTCCTGGTTATAAGGGTATTCTGGTCTCCGACTGGAGGCGAGGGTTCAAATCCCTTTTCTGACACAGCTTTTGCCTAAAAAAGCAGCTTTTGGTCAACACCGAGAAATTCTCCAAATGGTGAAAGGAAAACGCATGAACAATGATTAAGAGTTTATAGATGTCATAATTTGAGAACAGAAAACACATGAAACGGGAATAATGGTTCGATACAGGTCATCATATGCCTAGTTTAGAATTCAGTAGTTACTCAATTCCTTTAAAAAAATGTTTTTTACTATATCTTTCATTACCTTTTAACATTTTTTTCTTTTCCGTTCTTTGTATCTTACGTTCTGCATGTTTCCATCACACATATCAGACTTTATGTTACAGAGTCGTGAAAAAATATGAATTTTAAGGGTTCATAGTTGGCAGGATTGCCGAGTGGTCTAAGGCGCCAGACTCAAGGTGAGAATTCTTCCTGGTTATAAGGGTATTCTGGTGTCTGACTGGAGGCGAGGGTTCAAATCCCTCTTCTGACACAGCTTTTTGCCTATAAAAGTAGCTTTTGGTCAACACCGAGACATTCTCCAAATGGTGAAAGGAAAACGCATGAACAGTGATTAAGTGTTTATAGATGTCATAATTTGAGAACAGAAAACACATGAAACGGGAATAATGGTTCGATACAGGTCATCACATGCCTAGTTTAGAATTCAATAAGTTACTCAATTCCTTTAAAAATATGTTTTTTTACTATATCTTTCATTACCTTTTAAAAAATATATATTTTCCGTTCTTTGTATCTTAAGTTCTGCATGTTTGCATCAGACATATCATACTTTATGTTACAGAGTCGTGAAAAAATATGAATTTTAAGGGTTCATAGTTGTCAGGATGGCCGAGTGGTCTAAGGCGCCAGACTCAAGGTGAGAAAGCTTCCTGGTTATAAGGGTATTCTGGTCTCCGACTGGAGGCGAGGGTTCAAATCCCTCTTCTGACACAGCTTTTTGCCTAAAAAAGTAGCTTTTGGTCAACACCGAGACATTCTCCAAATGGTGAAAGGAAAACGCATGAACAGTGATTAAGTGTTTATAGATGTCATAATTTGAGAACAGAAAACACATGAAACGGGAATAATGGTTTGATACAGGTCATCATATGCCTAGTTTAGAATTCAATAAGTTACTCAATTCCTTTAAAAAAATGTTTTTTACTATATCGTTAATTACCTTTTAACATGTTTTTGTTGTCTGTTCTTTGTATCTTAAGTTCTGCATGTTTCCATCAGACATATCAGACTTTATGTTACAGAATCGTGAAAAAATATGAATTTTAAGTTTTCATAGTTGTCAGGATGGCCGAGTGGTCTAAGGCGCCAGACTCAAGGTGAGAAACCTTCCTGGTTATAAGGGTATTCTGGTCTCCGACTGGAGGCGAGGGTTCAAATCCCTTTTCTGACACAGCTTTTTGCCTAAAAAAGTAGCTTTTGGTCAACACCGAGACATTCTCCAAATGGTGAAAGGAAAACGCATGAACAGTGATTAAGTGTTTATAGATGTCATAATTTGAGAACAGAAAACACATGAAACGGGAATAATGGTTCGATACAGGTCATCATATGCCTAATTTAGAAATCAATAAGTTACTCAATTCCTTTAAAAAAAAGTTTTTTACTATATCTTTCATTACCTTTTAAAAAATATATATTTTCCGTTCTTTGTATCTTAAGTTCTGCATGTTTCCATCACACATATCAGACTTTATGTTACAGAGTCGTGAAAAAATATGAATTTTAAGGGTTCATAGTTGGCAGGATTGCCGAGTGGTCTAAGGCGCCAGACTCAAGGTGAGAATTCTTCCTGGTTATAAGGGTATTCTGGTGTCTGACTGGAGGCGAGGGTTCAAATCCCTCTTCTGACACAGCTTTTTGCCTATAAAAGTAGCTTTTGGTCAACACCGAGACATTCTCCAAATGGTGAAAGGAAAACGCATGAACAGTGATTAAGTGTTTATAGATGTCATAATTTGAGAACAGAAAACACATGAAACGGGAATAATGGTTCGATACAGGTCATCATATGCCTAATTTAGAAATCAATAAGTTACTCAATTCCTTTAAAAAAAAGTTTTTTACTATATCTTTCATTACCTTTTAAAAAATATATATTTTCCGTTCTTTGTATCTTACGTTCTGCATGTTTCCATCACACATATCAGACTTTATGTTACAGAGTCGTGAAAAAATATGAATTTTAAGGGTTCATAGTTGGCAGGATTGCCGAGTGGTCTAAGGCGCCAGACTCAAGGTGAGAATTCTTCCTGGTTATAAGAGTATTCTGGTGTCTGACTGGAGGCGAGGGTTCAAATCCCTCTTCTGACACAGCTTTTTGCCTATAAAAGTAGCTTTTGGTCAACACCGAGACATTCTCCAAATGGTGAAAGGAAAACGCATGAACAGTGATTAAGTGTTTATAGATGTCATAATTTGAGAACAGAAAACACATGAAACGGGAATAATGGTTCGATACAGGTCATCACATGCCTAGTTTAGAATTCAATAAGTTACTCAATTCCTTTAAAAATATGTTTTTTACTATATCTTTCATTACCTTTTAACATGTTTTTGTTGTCTGTTCTTTGTATCTTAAGTTCTGCATGTTTCCATCAGACATATCAGACTTTATGTTACAGAATCGTGAAAAAATATGAATTTTAAGTTTTCTTAGTTGTCAGGATGGCCGAGTGGTCTAAGGCGCCAGACTCAAGGTGAGAAACCTTCCTGGTTATAAGGGTATTCTGGTCGCCGACTGGAGGCGAGGGTTCAAATCCCTCTTCTGACACAGCTTTTTGCCTAAAAAAGTAGCTTTTGGTCAACACCGAGACATTCTCCAAATGGTGAAAGGAAAACGCATGAACAGTGATTAAGTGTTTATAGATGTCATAATTTGAGAACAGAAAACACATGAAACGGGAATAATGGTTCGATACAGGTCATCATATGCCTAGTTTAGAATTCAATAAGTTACTCAATTCCTTTAAAAAAAAGTTTTTTACTATATCTTTCATTACCTTTTAAAAAATATATATTTTCCGTTCTTTGTATCTTAAGTTCTGCATGTTTCCATCAGACATATCAGACTTTATGTTACAGAATCGTGAAAAAATATGAATTTTAAGTTTTCATAGTTGTCAGGATGGCCGAGTGGTCTAAGGCGCCAGACTCAAGGTGAGAAACCTTCCTGGTTATAAGGGTATTCTGGTCTCCGACTGGAGGCGAGGGTTCAAATCCCTCTTCTGACACAGCTTTTGCCTAAAAAAGTAGCTTTTGGTCAACACCGAGAAATTCTCCAAATGGTGAAAGGAAAACGCATGAACAGTGATTAAGTGTTTATAGATGTCATAATTTGAGAACAGAAAACACATGAAACGGGAATAATGGTTCGATACAGGTCATCATATGCCTAGTTTAGAATTCAATAAGTTACTCAATTCCTTTAAAAAAATGTTTTTTACTATATCTTTCATTACCTTTTAACATTTTTTTGTTGTCTGTTCTTTGTATCTTAAGTTTTGCATGTTTCCATCAGACATATCAGACTTTATGTTACAGAATCGTGAAAAAATATGATTTTTAAGTTTTTATAGTTGTCATGATGGCCGAGTGGTCTAAGGCGCCAGACTCAAGGTGAGAAACCTTCCTGGTTATAAGGGTATAAGGGTATTCTGGTCTCCGACTGGAGGCGAGGGTTCAAATCCCTCTTCTGACACAGCTTTTTGCCTAAAAAAGTAGCTTTTGGTCAACACCGAGACATTCTCCAAATGGTGAAAGGAAAACGCATGAACAGTGATTAAGTGTTTATAGATGTCATAATTTGAGAACAGAAAACACATGAAACGGGAATAATGGTTCGATACAGGTCATCATATGCCTAATTTAGAAATCAATAAGTTACTCAATTCCTTTAAAAAAAAGTTTTTTACTATATCTTTCATTACCTTTTAAAAAATATATATTTTCCGTTCTTTGTATCTTAAGTTCTGCATGTTTGCATCAGACATATCATACTTTATGTTACAGAGTCGTGAAAAAATATGAATTTTAAGCGTTCATAGTTGTCAGGATGGCCGAGTGGTCTAAGGCGCCAGACTCAAGGTGAGAAACCTTCCTGGTTATAAGGGTATTCTGGTCTCCGACTGGAGGCGAGGGTTCAAATCCCTCTTCTGACACAGCTTTTGCCTAAAAAAGTAGCTTTTGGTCAACACCGAGAAATTCTCCAAATGGTGAAAGGAAAACGCATGAACAGTGATTAAGTGTTTATAGATGTCATAATTTGAGAACAGAAAACACATGAAACGGGAATAATGGTTCGATACAGGTCATCATATGCCTAGTTTAGAATTCAATAAGTTACTCAATTCCTTTAAAAGAAATTTTTTTACTATATCTTTCATTACCTTTTAACATTTTTTTGTTGTCTGTTCTTTGTATCTTAAGTTTTGCATGTTTCCATCAGACATATCAGACTTTATGTTACAGAATCGTGAAAAAATATGAATTTTAAGTTTTCATAGTTGTCAGGATGGCCGAGTGGTCTAAGGCGCCAGACTCAAGGTGAGAAACCTTCCTGGTTATAAGGGTATTCTGGTCTCCGACTGGAGGCGAGGGTTCAAATCCCTCTTCTGACACAGCTTTTGCCTAAAAAAGTAGCTTTTGGTCAACACCGAGAAATTCTCCAAATGGTGAAAGGAAAACGCATGAACAGTGATTAAGTGTTTATAGATGTCATAATTTGAGAACAGAAAACACATGAAACGGGAATAATGGTTCGATACAGGTCATCATATGCCTAGTTTAGAATTCAATAAGTTACTCAATTCCTTTAAAAAAATGTTTTTTACTATATCTTTCATTACCTTTTAACATTTTTTTGTTGTCTGTTCTTTGTATCTTAAGTTTTGCATGTTTCCATCAGACATATCAGACTTTATGTTACAGAATCGTGAAAAAATATGATTTTTAAGTTTTAATAGTTGTCATGATGGCCGAGTGGTCTAAGGCGCCAGACTCAAGGTGAGAAACCTTCCTGGTTATAAGGGTATAAGGGTATTCTGGTCTCCGACTGGAGGCGAGGGTTCAAATCCCTCTTCTGACACAGCTTTTTGCCTAAAAAAGTAGCTTTTGGTCAACACCGAGACATTCTCCAAATGGTGAAAGGAAAACGCATGAACAGTGATTAAGTGTTTATAGATGTCATAATTTGAGAACAGAAAACACATGAAACGGGAATAATGGTTCGATACAGGTCATCATATGCCTAATTTAGAAATCAATAAGTTACTCAATTCCTTTAAAAAAAAGTTTTTTACTATATCTTTCATTACCTTTTAAAAAATATATATTTTCCGTTCTTTGTATCTTAAGTTCTGCATGTTTGCATCAGACATATCATACTTTATGTTACAGAGTCGTGAAAAAATATGAATTTTAAGCGTTCATAGTTGTCAGGATGGCCGAGTGGTCTAAGGCGCCAGACTCAAGGTGAGAAATCTTCCTGGTTATAAGGGTATTCTGGTCTCCGACTGGAGGCGAGGGTTCAAATCCCTCTTCTGACACAGCTTTTGCCTAAAAAAGCAGCTTTTGGTCAACACCGAGAAATTCTCCAAATGGTGAAAGGAAAACGCATGAACAGCGATTAAGAGTTTATAGATGTCATAATTTGAGAACAGAAAACACATGAAACGGGAATAATGGTTCGATTCAGGTCATCATATGCCTAGTTTAGAATTCAATAAGTTACTCAATTCCTTTAAAGAAATGTTTTTTACTATGTCTTTCATTACCTTTTAACATTTTTTTGTTGTCTGTTCTTTGTATCTTAAGTTCTGCATGTTTCCATCAGACATATCAGACTTTATGTTACAGAATTGTGAAAACATAGGAATTTTAAGTTTTCATAGTTGTCAGGATGGCCGAGTGGTCTAAGGCGCCAGACTCAAGGTGAGAAACCTTCCTGGTTATAAGGGTATTCTGGTCTCCGACTGGAGGCGAGGGTTCAAATCCCTCTTCTGACACAGCTTTTGCCTAAAAAAGTAGCTTTTGGTCAACACCGAGAAATTCTCCAAATGGTGAAAGGAAAACGCATGAACAGTGATTAAGTGTTTATAGATGTCATAATTTGAGAACAGAAAACACATGAAACGGGAATAATGGTTCGATACAGGTCATCATATGCCTAGTTTAGAATTCAATAAGTTACTCAATTCCTTTAAAAAAATGTTTTTTACTATATCTTTCATTACCTTTTAAAAAATATATATTTTCCGTTCTTTGTATCTTAAGTTCTGCATGTTTCCATCAGACATATCAGACTTTATGTTACAGAATCGTGAAAAAATATGAATTTTAAGTGTTTATAGTTGTCAGGATGGCCGAGTGGTCTAAGGCCCCAGACTCAAGGTGAGAAACCTTCCTGGTTATAAGGGTATTCTGGTCTCCGACTGGAGGCGAGGGTTCAAATCCCTCTTCTGACACAGCTTTTGCCTAAAAAAGTAGCTTTTGGTCAACACCGAGAAATTCTCCAAATGGTGAAAGGAAAACGCATGAACAGTGATTAAGTGTTTATAGATGTCATAATTTGAGAACAGAAAACACATGAAACGGGAATAATGGTTCGATACAGGTCATCATATGCCTAGTTTAGAATTCAATAAGTTACTCAATTCCTTTAAAAAAATGTTTTTTACTATATCTTTCATTACCTTTTAACATTTTTTTGTTGTCTGTTCTTTGTATCTTAAGTTTTGCATGTTTCCATCAGACATATCAGACTTTATGTTACAGAATCGTGAAAAAATATGAATTTTAAGATTTCATAGTTGTCAGGATGGCCGAGTGGTCTAAGGCGCCAGACTCAAGGTGAGAAACCTTCCTGGTTATAAGGGTATTCTGGTCTCCGACTGGAGGCGAGGGTTCAAATCCCTCTTCTGACACAGCTTTTGCCTAAAAAAGTAGCTTTTGGTCAACACCGAGACATTCTCCAAATGGTGAAAGGAAAACGCATGAACAGTGATTAAGTGTTTATAGATTTCATAATTTGAGAACAGAAAACACATGAAACGGGAATAATGGTTTGATACAGGTCATCATATGCCTAGTTTAGAATTCAATAAGTTACTCAATTCCTTTAAAAAAATGTTTTTTACTATATCTTTCATTACCTTTTAAAAAATATATATTTTCCGTTCTTTGTATCTTAAGTTCTGCATGTTTCCATCAGACATATCAGACTTTATGTTACAGAATCGTGAAAAAATATGAATTTTAAGTGTTCATAGTTGTCAGGATGGCCGAGTGGTCTAAGGCCCCAGACTCAAGGTGAGAAACCTTCCTGGTTATAAGGGTATTCTGGTCTCCGACTGGAGGCGAGGGTTCAAATCCCTCTTCTGACACAGCTTTTGCCTAAAAAAGTAGCTTTTGGTCAACACCGAGAAATTCTCCAAATGGTGAAAGGAAAACGCATGAACAGTGATTAAGTGTTTATAGATGTCATAATTTGAGAACAGAAAACACATGAAACGGGAATAATGGTTTGATACAGGTCATCATATGCCTAGTTTAGAATTCAATAAGTTACTCAATTCCTTTAAAAAAATGTTTTTTACTATATCTTTCATTACCTTTTAACATTTTTTTGTTGTCTGTTCTTTGTATCTTAAGTTTTGCATGTTTCCATCAGACATATCAGACTTTATGTTACAGAATCGTGAAAAAATATGAATTTTAAGTTTTCATAGTTGTCAGGATGGCCGAGTGGTCTAAGGCGCCAGACTCAAGGTGAGAAACCTTCCTGGTTATAAGGGTATTCTGGTCTCCGACTGGAGGCGAGGGTTCAAATCCCTCTTCTGACACAGCTTTTGCCTAAAAAAGTAGCTTTTGGTCAACACCGAGACATTCTCCAAATGGTGAAAGGAAAACGCATGAACAGTGATTAAGTGTTTATAGATGTCATAATTTGAGAACAGAAAACACATGAAACGGGAATAATGGTTCGATACAGCTCATCATATGCCTAGTTTAGAATTCAATAAGTTACTAAATTCCTTTAAAAAAATGTTTTTTACTGTATCTTTAATTACCTTTTAACATGTTTTTGTTGTCTGTTCTTTGTATCTTAAGTTCTGCATGTTTCCATCAGACATATCAGACTTTATGTTACAGAATCGTGAAAAAATATGAATTTTAAGTTTTCATAGTTGTCAGGATGGCCGAGTGGTCTAAGGCGCCAGACTCAAGGTGAGAAACCTTCCTGGTTATAAGGGTATTCTGGTCTCCGACTGGAGGCGAGGGTTCAAATCCCTCTTCTGACACAGCTTTTTGCCTAAAAAAGTAGCTTTTGGTCAACACCGAGACATTCTCCAAATGGTGAAAGGAAAACGCATGAACAGTGATTAAGTGTTTATAGATGTCATAATTTGAGAACAGAAAACACATGAAACGGGAATAATGGTTCGATACAGGTCATCATATGCCTAGTTTAGAATTCAATAAGTTACTCAATTCCTTTAAAAAAATGTTTTTTACTATATCTTTCATTAACTTTTAAAATATATATATTTTCCGTTCTTTGTATCTTAAGTTCTGCATGTTTGCGTCAGACATATCATACTTTATGTTACAGAGTCGTGAAAAAATATGAATTTTAAGGGTTCATAGTTGTCAGGATGGCCGAGTGGTCTAAGGCGCCAGACTCAAGGTGAGAATTATTCCTGGTTATAAGGGTATTCTGGTCTCCGACTGGAGGCGAGGGTTCAAATCCCTCTTCTGACAAGGCTTTTTGCCTAAAGAAGTAGCTTTTGGTCAACACCGAGACATTCTCCAAATGGTGAAAGGAAAACGCATGAACAGTGATTAAGTGTTTATAGATGTCATAATTTGAGAACAGAAAACACATGAAACGGGAATAATGGTTCGATACAGGTCATCATATGCCTAATTTAGAATTCAATAAGTTACTCAATGCCTTTAAAAAAATGTTTTTTACTATATCTTTCATTACCTTTTAAAAAATATATATTTTCCGTTCTTTGTATCTTAAGTTCTGCATGTTTGCATCAGACATATCATACTTTATGTTACAGAGTCGTGAAAAAATATGAATTTTAAGGGTTCATAGTTGTCAGGATGGCTGAGTGGTCTAAGGCGCCAGACTCAAGGTGAGAAATCTTCCTGGTTATAAGGGTATTCTGGTCTCTGACTGGAGGCGAGGGTTCAAATCCCTCTTCTGACACAGCTTTTTGCCTAAAAAAGTAGCTTTTGGTCAACACCGAGACATTCTCCCAATGGTGAAAGGAAAACGCATGAACAGTGATTAAGTGTTTATAGATGTCATAATTTGAGAACAGAAAACACATGAAACGGGAATAATGGTTCGATACAGGTCATCATATGCCTAGTTTAGAATTCAATAAGTTACTCAATTCCTTTAAAAAAATGTTTTTTACTATATCTTTCATTACCTTTTAAAAAATATATATTTTCCGTTCTTTGTATCTTAAGTTCTGCATGTTTGCGTCAGACATATCATACTTTATGTTACAGAGTCGTGAAAAAATATGAATTTTAAGGGTTCATAGTTGTCAGGATGGCCGAGTGGTCTAAGGCGCAAGACTCAAGGTGAGAATTATTCCTGGTTATAAGGGTATTCTGGTCTCCGACTGGAGGCGAGGGTTCAAATCCCTCTTCTGTCACAGCTTTTTGCCTAAAAAAGTAGCTTTTGGTCAACACCGAGACATTCTCCAAATGGTGAAAGGAAAACGCATGAACAGTGATGAAGTGTTTATAGATGTCATAATTTGAGAACAGAAAACACATGAAACGGGAATAATGGTTCGATACAGGTCATCATATGCCTAATTTAGAATTCAATAAGTTACTCAATTCCTTTAAAAAAATGTTTTTTACTATATCTTTCATTACCTTTTAAAAAATATATATTTTCCGTTCTTTGTATCTTAAGTTCTGCATGTTTGCATCAGACATATCATACTTTATGTTACAGAGTCGTGAAAAAATATGAATTTTAAGGGTTCATAGTTGTCAGGATGGCCGAGTGGTCTAAGGCGCCAGACTCAAGGTGAGAAATCTTCCTGGTTATAAGGGTATTCTGATCTCTGACTGGAGGCGAGGGTTCAAATCCCTCTTCTGACACAGCTTTTTGCCTAAAAAAGAAGCTTTTGGTCAACACCGAGACATTCTCCCAATGGTGAAAGGAAAACGCATGAACAGTGATTAAGTGTTTATAGATGTCATAATTTGAGAACAGAAAACACATGAAACGGGAATAATGGTTCGATACAGGTCATCATATGCCTAATTTAGAATTCAATAATTTACTCAATTCCTTTAAAAAAATGTTTTTTACTATATCTTTCATTACCTTTTAACATTTTTTTCTTTTCCGTTCTTTGTATCTTACGTTCTGCATGTTTCCATCACACATATCAGACTTTATGTTACAGAGTCGTGAAAAAATATGAATTTTAAGGGATCATAGTTGGCAGGATTGCCGAGTGGTCTAAGGCGCCAGACTCAAGGTGAGAAACCTTCCTGGTTATAAGGGTATTCTGGTCTCAGACTGGAGGCGAGGGTTCAAATTCTTCTTCTGACACAGCTTTTGCCTAAAAAAGTACAGAGAAATTCTCCAAATGGTGAAAGGAAAACGCATGAACAGCGATTAAGAGTTTATAGATGTCATAATTTGAGAACAGAAAACACATGAAACGGGAATAATGGTTCGATACAGGTCATCATATGCCTAGTTTAGAATTCAATAAGTTACTCAATTCCTTTAAAGAAATGTTTTTTACTATGTCTTTCATTACCTTTTAACATTTTTTTGTTGTCTGTTCTTTGTATCTTAAGTTCTGCATGTTTCCATCAGACATATCAGACTTTATGTTACAGAATCGTGAAAACATATGAATTTTAAGTTTTCATATTTGTCAGGATGGCCGAGTGGTCTAAGGCGCCAGACTCAAGGTGAGAAACTTTCCTGGTTATTAGGGTATTCTGGTCTCCGACTGGAGGCGATGGTTCAAATCCCTCTTCTGACACAGCTTTTTGCCTAAAAAAGTAGCTTTTGGTCAACACCGAGACATTCTCCAAATGGTGAAAGGAAAACGCATGAACAGTGATTAAGTGTTTATAGATGTCATAATTTGAGAACAGAAAACACATGAAACGTGAATAATGGTTCGATACAGGTCATCATATGCCTAGTTTAGAATTCAATAAGTTACTCAATTCCTTTAAAAAAATGTTTTTTACTATATCTTTCATTACCTTTTAAAAAATATATATTTTCCGTTCTTTGTATCTTAAGTTCTGCATGTTTGCATCAGACATATCATACTTTATGTTACAGAGTCGTGAAAAAATATGAATTTTAAGGGTTCATAGTTGTCAGGATGGCCGAGTGGTCTAAGGCGCCAGACTCAAGGTGAGAATTCTTCCTGGTTATAAGGGTATTCTGTTTTCCGACTGGAGGCGAGGGTTCAAATCCCTCTTCTGACACAGCTTTTGCCTAAAAAAGTAGCTTTTGGTCAACACCGAGACATTCTCCAAATGGTGAAAGGGAAACGCATGAACAGTGATTAAGTGTTTATAGATGTCATAATTTGAGAACAGAAAACACATGAAACGGGAATAATGGTTCGATACAGGTCATCATATGCCTAGTTTAGAATTCAATAAGTTACTAAATTCCTTTAAAAAAATGTTTTTTACTGTATCTTTAATGACCTTTTAACATGTTTTTGTTGTCTGTTCTTTGTATCTTAAGTTCTGCATGTTTCCATCAGACATATCAGACTTTATGTTACAGAATCGTGAAAAAATATGAATTTTAAGTTTTCATAGTTGTCAGGATGGCCGAGTGGTCTAAGGCGCCAGACTCAAGGTGAGAAACCTTCCAGGTTATAAGGGTATTCTGGTCTCCGACTGGAGGCGAGGGTTCAAATCCCTCTTCTGACACAGCTTTTTGGCTAAAAAAGTAGCTTTTGGTCAACACCGAGACATTCTCCAAATGGTGAAAGGAAAACGCATGAACAGTGATTAAGTGTTTATAGATGTCATAATTTGAGAACAGAAAACACATGAAACGGGAATAATGGTTCGATACAGGTCATCATATGCCTAGTTTAGAATTCAATAAGTTACTCAATTCCTTTAAAAAAATGTTTTTTACTATGTCTTTCATTACCTTTTAACATTTTTTTGTTGTCTGTTCTTTGTATCTTAAGTTCTGCATGTTTCCATCAGACATATCAGACTTTATGTTACAGAATCGTGAAAAAATATGATTTTTAAGTTTTAATAGTTGTCATGATGGCCGAGTGGTCTAAGGCGCCAGACTCAAGGTGAGAAACCTTCCTGGTTATAAGGGTATAAGGGTATTCTGGTCTCCGACTGGAGGCGAGGGTTCAAATCCCTCTTCTGACACAGCTTTTGCCTAAAAAAGTAGCTTTTGGTCAACACCGAGACATTCTCCAAATGGTGAAAGGAAAACGCATGAACAGTGATTAAGTGTTTATAGATGTCATAATTTGAGAACAGAAAACACATGAAACGGGAATAATGGTTCGATACAGGTCATCATATGCCTAGTTTAGAATTCAATAAGTTACTCAATTCCTTTACAAAAATGTTTTTTACTATATCTTTCATTACCTTTAAAAAAAAAAAAAAAATCCGTTCTTTGTATCTTAAGTTCTGCATGTTTGCATGAGACATATCATACTTTATGTTACAGAGTCGTGAAAAAATATGAATTTTAAGGGTTCATAGTTGTCAGGATGGCCGAGTGGTCTAAGGCGCCAGACTCAAGGTGAGAAACCTTCCTGGTTATAAGGGTATTCTGGTCTCCGACTGGAGGCGAGGGTTCAAATCCCTCTTCTGACACAGCTTTTGCCTAAAAAAGTAGCTTTTGGTCAACACCGAGAAATTCTCCAAATGGTGAAAGGAAAACGCATGAACAGTGATTAAGAGTTTATAGATGTCATAATTTGAGAACAGAAAACACATGAAACGGGAATAATGGTTCGATACAGGTCATCATATGCCTAGTTTAGAATTCAATAAGTTACTCAATTCCTTTAAAAAAATATTTTTTACTGTATCTTTCATTACCTTTTAACATTTTTTTGTTGTCTGTTCTTTGTATCTTAAGTTCTGCATGTTTCCATCAGACATATCAGACTTTATGTTACAGAATCGTGAAAAAATATGAATTTTAAGTTTTCATAGTTTTCAGGATGGCCGAGTGGTCTAAGGCGCCAGACGCAAGGTGAGAAACCTTCCTGGTTATAAGGGTATTCTGGTCTCCGACTGGAGGCGAGGGTTCAAATCCCTCTTCTGACACAGCTTTTGCCTAAAAAAGTAGCTTTTGGTCAACACCGAGACATTCTCCAAATGGTGAAAGGAAAACGCATGAACAGTGATTAAGTGATTATAGATGTCATAATTTGAGAACAGAAAACATATGAAACGGGAATAATGGTTCGATACAGGTCATCATATGCCTAGTTTAGAATTCAATAAGTTACTCAATTCCTTAAAAAAAATGTTTTTTACTATATTTTTCATTACCTTTTAAAAAAAAAATATTTTCCGTTCTTTGTATCTTACGTTCTGCATGTTTCCATCACACATATCAGACTTTATGTTACAGAGTCGTGAAAAAATATGAATTTTAAGGGTTCATAGTTGGCAGGATTGCCGAGTGGTCTAAGGCGCCAGACTCAAGGTGAGAAACATTCCTGGTTATAAGGGTATTCTGGTCTCCGACTGGAGGCGAGGGTTCAAATCCCTCTTCTGACACAGCTTTTGCCTAAAAAAGTAGCTTTTGGTCAACACCGAGAAGTTCTCCAAATGGTGAAAGGAAAACGCATGAACAGTGATTAAGAGTTTATAGATGTCATAATTTGAGAACAGAAAACACATGAAACGGGAATAATGGTTCGATACAGGTCATCATATGCCTAGTTTAGAATTCAATAAGTTACTCAATTCCTTTAAAAAAATGTTTTTTACTATATCTTTCATTACCTTTTAAAAAAAATAAAAAATCCGTTCTTTGTATCTTAAGTTCTGCATGTTTGCATGAGACATATCATACTTTATGTTACAGAGCCGTGAAAAAATATGAATTTTAAGGGTTCATAGTTGTCAGGATGGCCGAGTGGTCTAAGGCGCCAGACTCAAGGTGAGAAACCTTCCTGGTTATAAGGGTATTCTGGTCTCTGACTGGAGGCGAGGGTTCAAATCCCTCTTCTGACACAGCTTTTGCCTAAAAAAGTAGCTTTTGGTCAACACCGAGAAATTCTCCAAATGGTGAAAGGAAAACGCATGAACAGTGATTAAGAGTTTATAGATGTCATAATTTGAGAACAGAAAACACATGAAACGGGAATAATGGTTCGATACAGGTCATCATATGCCTAGTTTAGAATTCAATAAGTTACTCAATTCCTTAAAAAAAATGTTCTTTACTATATTTTTCATTACCTTTTAAAAAAAAATTCTTTTCCGTTCTTTGTATCTTACGTTCTGCATGTTTCCATCACACATATCAGACTTTATGTTACAGAGTCGTGAAAAAATATGAATTTTAAGGGTTCATAGTTGGCAGGATTGCCGAGTGGTCTAAGGCGCCAGACTCAAGGTGAGAAACATTCCTGGTTATAAGGGTATTCTGGTCTCAGACTGGAGGCGAGGGTTCAAATTCTTCTTCTGACACAGCTTTTGCCTAAAAAACTACATAGAAATTTTGCCTAAAAAAGTACAGAGAAATTCTCCAAATGGTGAAAGGAAAACGCATGAACAGTGATTAAGAGTTTATAGATGTCATAATTTGAGAACAGAAAACACATGAAACGGGAATAATGGTTCGATACAGGTCATCATATGCCTAGTTTAGAATTCAATAAGTTACTCAATTCCTTAAAAAAAATGTTTTTTACTATATTTTTCATTACCTTTAAAAAAAAAAATATTTTCCGTTCTTTGTATCTTAAGTTCTGCATGTTTGCATGAGACATATCATACTTTATGTTACAGAGTCGTGAAAAAATATGAATTTTAAGGGTTCATAGTTGTCAGGATGGCCGAGTGGTCTAAGGCGCCAGACTCAAGGTGAGAAACCTTCCTGGTTATAAGGGTATTCTGGTCTCCGACTGGAGACGAGGGTTCAAATCCCTCTTCTGACACAGCTTTTGCCTAAAAAAGTAGCTTTTGGTCAACACCGAGAAATTCTCCAAATGGTGAAAGGAAAACGCATGAACAGTGATTAAGAGTTTATAGATGTCATAATTTGAGAACAGAAAACACATGAAACGGGAATAATGGTTCGATACAGGTCATCATATGCCTAGTTTAGAATTCAATAAGTTACTCAATTCCTTTAAAAAAATATTTTTTACTGTATCTTTCATTACCTTTTAACATTTTTTTGTTGTCTGTTCTTTGTATCTTAAGTTCTGCATGTTTCCATCAGACATATCAGACTTTATGTTACAGAATCGTGAAAAAATATGAATTTTAAGTTTTCATAGTTTTCAGGATGGCCGAGTGGTCTAAGGCGCCAGACGCAAGGTGAGAAACCTTCCTGGTTATAAGGGTATTCTGGTCTCCGACTGGAGCCGAGGGTTCAAATCCCTCTTCTGACACAGCTTTTGCCTAAAAAAGTAGCTTTTGGTCAACACCGAGACATTCTCCAAATGGTGAAAGGAAAACGCATGAACAGTGATTAAGTGTTTATAGATGTCATAATTTGAGAACAGAAAACATATGAAACGGGAATAATGGTTCGATACAGGTCATCATATGCCTAGTTTAGAATTCAATAAGTTACTCAATTCCTTAAAAAAAATGTTTTTTACTATATTTTTCATTACCTTTTAAAAAAAAAATATTTTCCGTTCTTTGTATCTTACGTTCTGCATGTTTCCATCACACATATCAGACTTTATGTTACAGAGTCGTGAAAAAATATGAATTTTAAGGGTTCATAGTTGGCAGGATTGCCGAGTGGTCTAAGGCGCCAGACTCAAGGTGAGAAACATTCCTGGTTATAAGGGTATTCTGGTCTCCGACTGGAGGCGAGGGTTCAAATCCCTCTTCTGACACAGCTTTTGCCTAAAAAAGTAGCTTTTGGTCAACACCGAGAAGTTCTCCAAATGGTGAAAGGAAAACGCATGAACAGTGATTAAGAGTTTATAGATGTCATAATTTGAGAACAGAAAACACATGAAACGGGAATAATGGTTCGATACAGGTCATCATATGCCTAGTTTAGAATTCAATAAGTTACTCAATTCCTTTAAAAAAATGTTTTTTACTATATCTTTCATTACCTTTTAAAAAAAATAAAAAATCCGTTCTTTGTATCTTAAGTTCTGCATGTTTGCATGAGACATATCATACTTTATGTTACAGAGTCGTGAAAAAATATGAATTTTAAGGGTTCATAGTTGTCAGGATGGCCGAGTGGTCTAAGGCGCCAGACTCAAGGTGAGAAACCTTCCTGGTTATAAGGGTATTCTGGTCTCTGACTGGAGGCGAGGGTTCAAATCCCTCTTCTGACACAGCTTTTGCCTAAAAAAGTAGCTTTTGGTCAACACCGAGAAATTCTCCAAATGGTGAAAGGAAAACGCATGAACAGTGATTAAGAGTTTATAGATGTCATAATTTGAGAACAGAAAACACATGAAACGGGAATAATGGTTCGATACAGGTCATCATATGCCTAGTTTAGAATTCAATAAGTTACTCAATTCCTTAAAAAAAATGTTTTTTACTATATTTTTCATTACCTTTTAAAAAAAAAATATTTTCCGTTCTTTGTATCTTAAGTTCTGCATGTTTGCATGAGACATATCATACTTTATGTTACAGAGTCGTGAAAAAATATGAATTTTAAGGGTTCATAGTTGTCAGGATGGCCGAGTGGTCTAAGGCGCCAGACTCAAGGTGAGAAACCTTCCTGGTTATAAGGGTATTCTGGTCTCCGACTGGAGGCGAGGGTTCAAATCCCTCTTCAGACACAGCTTTTGCCTAAAAAAGTAGCTTTTGGTCAACACCGAGAAATTCTCCAAATGGTGAAAGGAAAACGCATGAACAGTGATTAAGAGTTTATAGATGTCATAATTTGAGAACAGAAAACACATGAAACGGGAATAATGGTTCGATACAGGTCATCATATGCCTAGTTTAGAATTCAATAAGTTACTCAATTCCTTTAAAAAAATATTTTTTACTGTATCTTTCATTACCTTTTAACATTTTTTTGTTGTCTGTTCTTTGTATCTTAAGTTCTGCATGTTTCCATCAGACATATCAGACTTTATGTTACAGAATCGTGAAAAAATATGAATTTTAAGTTTTCATAGTTTTCAGGATGGCCGAGTGGTCTAAGGCGCCAGACGCAAGGTGAGAAACCTTCCTGGTTATAAGGGTATTCTGGTCTCCGACTGGAGGCGAGGGTTCAAATCCCTCTTCTGACACAGCTTTTGCCTAAAAAAGTAGCTTTTGGTCAACACCGAGACATTCTCCAAATGGTGAAAGGAAAACGCATGAACAGTGATTAAGTGTTTATAGATGTCATAATTTGAGAACAGAAAACATATGAAACGGGAATAATGGTTCGATACAGGTCATCATATGCCTAGTTTAGAATTCAATAAGTTACTCAATTCCTTAAAAAAAATGTTTTTTACTATATTTTTCATTACCTTTTAAAAAAAAAATATTTTCCGTTCTTTGTATCTTACGTTCTGCATGTTTCCATCACACATATCAGACTTTATGTTACAGAGTCGTGAAAAAATATGAATTTTAAGGGTTCATAGTTGGCAGGATTGCCGAGTGGTCTAAGGCGCCAGACTCAAGGTGAGAAACATTCCTGGTTATAAGGGTATTCTGGTCTCCGACTGGAGGCGAGGGTTCAAATCCCTCTTCTGACACAGCTTTTGCCTAAAAAAGTAGCTTTTGGTCAACACCGAGAAGTTCTCCAAATGGTGAAAGGAAAACGCATGAACAGTGATTAAGAGTTTATAGATGTCATAATTTGAGAACAGAAAACACATGAAACGGGAATAATGGTTCGATACAGGTCATCATATGCCTAGTTTAGAATTCAATAAGTTACTCAATTCCTTTAAAAAAATGTTTTTTACTATATCTTTCATTACCTTTTAAAAAAAATAAAAAATCCGTTCTTTGTATCTTAAGTTCTGCATGTTTGCATGAGACATATCATACTTTATGTTACAGAGTCGTGAAAAAATATGAATTTTAAGGGTTCATAGTTGTCAGGATGGCCGAGTGGTCTAAGGCGCCAGACTCAAGGTGAGAAACCTTCCTGGTTATAAGGGTATTCTGGTCTCTGACTGGAGGCGAGGGTTCAAATCCCTCTTCTGACACAGCTTTTGCCTAAAAAAGTAGCTTTTGGTCAACACCGAGAAATTCTCCAAATGGTGAAAGGAAAACGCATGAACAGTGATTAAGAGTTTATAGATGTCATAATTTGAGAACAGAAAACACATGAAACGGGAATAATGGTTCGATACAGGTCATCATATGCCTAGTTTAGAATTCAATAAGTTACTCAATTCCTTAAAAAAAATGTTTTTTACTATATTTTTCATTACCTTTTAAAAAAAAATTCTTTTCCGTTCTTTGTATCTTACGTTCTGCATGTTTCCATCACACATATCAGACTTTATGTTACAGAGTCGTGAAAAAATATGAATTTTAAGGGTTCATAGTTGGCAGGATTGCCGAGTGGTCTAAGGCGCCAGACTCAAGGTGAGAAACATTCCTGGTTATAAGGGTATTCTGGTCTCAGACTGGAGGCGAGGGTTCAAATTCTTCTTCTGACACAGCTTTTGCCTAAAAAAGTACATAGAAATTTTGCCTAAAAAAGTACAGAGAAATTCTCCAAATGGTGAAAGGAAAACGCATGAACAGTGATTAAGAGTTTATAGATGTCATAATTTGAGAACAGAAAACACATGAAACGGGAATAATGGTTCGATACAGGTCATCATATGCCTAGTTTAGAATTCAATAAGTTACTCAATTCCTTAAAAAAAATGTTTTTTACTATATTTTTCATTACCTTTTAAAAAAAAAATATTTTCCGTTCTTTGTATCTTAAGTTCTGCATGTTTCCATCACACATATCAGACTTTATGTTACAGAGTCGTGAAAAAATATGAATTTTAAGGGTTCATAGTTGGCAGGATTGCCGAGTGGTCTAAGGCGCCAGACTCAAGGTGAGAAACATTCCTGGTTATAAGGGTATTCTGGTCTCCGACTGGAGGCGAGGGTTCAAATCCCTCTTCTGACACAGCTTTTGCCTAAAAAAGTAGCTTTTGGTCAACACCGAGAAGTTCTCCAAATGGTGAAAGGAAAACGCATGAACAGTGATTAAGAGTTTATAGATGTCATAATTTGAGAACAGAAAACACATGAAACGGGAATAATGGTTCGATACAGGTCATCATATGCCTAGTTTAGAATTCAATAAGTTACTCAATTCCTTAAAAAAAATGTTTTTTACTATATTTTTCATTACCTTTTAAAAAAAAAATATTTTCCGTTCTTTGTATCTTACGTTCTGCATGTTTCCATCACACATATCAGACTTTATGTTACAGAGTCGTGAAAAAATATGAATTTTAAGGGTTCATAGTTGGCAGGATTGCCGAGTGGTCTAAGGCGCCAGACTCAAGGTGAGAAACCTTCCTGGTTATAAGGGTATTCTGGTCTCAGACTGGAGGCGAGGGTTCAAATTCTTCTTCTGACACAGCTTTTGCCTAAAAAAGTACAGAGAAATTCTCCAAATGGTGAAAGGAAAACGCATGAACAGTGATTTAGAGTTTATAGATGTCATAATTTGAGAACAGAAAACACATGAAACGGGAATAATGGTTCGATACAGGTCATCATATGCCTAGTTTAGAATTCAATAAGTTACTCAATTCCTTTAAAAAAATATTTTTTACTGTATCTTTCATTACCTTTTAACATTTTTTTGTTGTCTGTTCTTTGTATCTTAAGTTCTGCATGTTTCCATCAGACATATCAGACTTTATGTTACAGAATCCTGAAAAAATATGAATTTTAAGTTTTCATAGTTGTCAGGATGGCCGAGTGGTCTAAGGCGCCAGACTCAAGGTGAGAAACCTTCCTGGTTATAAGGGTATTCTGGTCTCCGACTGGAGGCGAGGGTTCAAATCCCTCTTCTGACACAGCTTTTTGCCTAAAAAAGTAGCTTTTGGTCAACACCGAGACATTCTCCAAATGGTGAAAGGAAAACGCATGAACAGTGATTAAGTGTTTATAGATGTCATAATTTGAGAACAGAAAACACATGAAACGGGAATAATGGTTCGATACAGGTCATCATATGCCTAGTTTAGAATTCAATAAGTTACTCAATTCCTTTAAAAAAATGTTTTTTACTGTATCTTTCATTACCTTTTAACATTTTTTTGTTGTCTGTTCTTTGTATCTTAAGTTCTGCATGTTTCCATCAGACATATCAGACTTTACGTTACAGAATCCTGAAAAAATATGAATTTTATGGGTCATAGTTGTCAGGATGGCCGAGTGGTCTAAGGCGCCAGACTCAAGGTGAGAAACCTTCCTGGTTATAAGGGTATTCTGGTCTCAGACTGGAGGCGAGGGTTCAAATTCTTCTTCTGACACAGCTTTTGCCTAAAAAAGTACAGAGAAATTCTCCAAATGGTGAAAGGAAAACGCATGAACAGCGATTAAGAGTTTATAGATGTCATAATTTGAGAACAGAAAACACATGAAACGGGAATAATGGTTCGATACAGGTCATCATATGTCTAGTTTAGAATTCAATAAGTTACTCAATTCCTTTAAAGAAATGTTTTTTACTGTCTTTCATTACCTTTTAAAAAAAAATTGTTGTCTGTTCTTTGTATCTTAAGTTCTGCATGTTTCCATCAGACATATCAGACTTTATGTTACAGAATCGTGAAAAAATATGAATTTTAAGTTTTCATAGTTGTCAGGATGGGCGAGTGGTCTAAGGCGCCAGACTCAAGGTGAGAAACCTTCCTGGTTATAAGGGTATTCTGGTCTCTGACTGGAGGCGAGGGTTCAAATCCCTCTTCTGACACAGCTTTTGCCTAAAAAAGTAGCTTTTGGTCAACACCGAGACATTCTCCAAATGGTGAAAGGAAAACGCATGAACAGTGATTAAGTGTTTATAGATGTCATAATTTGAGAACAGAAAACACATGAAACGGGAATAATGGTTCGATACAGGTCATCATATGCCTAGTTTAGAATTCAATAAGTTACTCAATTCCTTTAAAGAAATGTTTTTTACTATGTCTTTCATTACCTTTTAACATTTTTTTGTTGTCTGTTCTTTGTATCTTAAGTTCTGCATGTTTCCATCAGACATATCAGACTTTATGTTACAGAGTCGTGAAAAAATATGAATTTTAAGGGTTCATAGTTGTCAGGATGGCCGAGTGGTCTAAGGCGCCAGACTCAAGGTGAGAAACCTTCCAGGTTATGAGGGTATTCTGGTCTCCGACTGGAGGCGAGGGTTCAAATCCCTCTTCTGACACAGCTTTTGCCTAAAAAAGTAGCTTTTGGTCAACACCGAGAAATTCTCCAAATGGTGAAAGGAAAACGCATGAACAGTGATTAAGTGTTTATAGATGTCATAATTTGAGAACAGAAAACACATGAAACGGGAATAATGGTTCGATACAGGTCATCATATGCCTAGTTTAGAATTCAATAAGTTACTCAATTCCTTAAAAAAAATGTTTTTTACTATATCTTTCATTAGCTTTTAAAAAAAAAATCTTTTCCGTTCTTTGTATCTTACGATCTGCATGTTTCCATCACACATATCAGACTTTATGTTACAGAGTCGTGAAAAAATATGAATTTTAAGGGTTCATAGTTGGCAGGATTGCCGAGTGGTCTAAGGCGCCAGACTCAAGGTGAGAAACCTTCCTGGTTATAAGGGTATTCTGGTCTCAGACTGGAGGCGAGGGTTCAAATTCTTCTTCTGACACAGCTTTTGCCTAAAAAAGTAGCTTTTGGTCAACACCGAGACATTCTCCAAATGGTGAAAGGAAAACGCATGAACAGTGATTAAGTGTTTATAGATGTCATAATTTGAGAACAGAAAACATATGAAACGGGAATAATGGTTCGATACAGGTCATCATATGCCTAGTTTAGAATTCAATAAGTTACTCAATTCCTTTAAAAAAATGTTTTTTACTATATTTTTCATTACCTTTTAACATTTTTTTCTTTTCCGTTCTTTGTATCTTAAGATCTGCATGTTTCCATCAGACATATCAGACTTTATGTTACAGAGTCGTGAAAAAATATGAATTTTAAGGGTTCATAGTTGGCAGGATTGCCGAGTGCTCTAAGGCGCCAGACTCAAGGTGAGAAACATTCCTGGTTATAAGGGTATTCTGGTCTCAGACTGGAGGCGAGGGTTCAAATTCTTCTTCTGACACAGCTTTTGCCTAAAAAAGTACAGAGAAATTTTGCCTAAAAAAGTACAGAGAAATTCTCCAAATGGTGAAAGGAAAACGCATGAACAGCGATTAAGAGTTTATAGATGTCATAATTTGAGAACAGAAAACACATGAAACGGGAATAATGGTTCGATACAGGTCATCATATGCCTAGTTTAGAATTCAATAAGTTACTCAATTCCTTTAAAAAAATGTTTTTTACTGTATCTTTCATTACCTTTTAACATTTTTTTGTTGTCTGTTCTTTGTATCTTAAGTTCTGCATGTTTCCATCAGACATATCAGACTTTACGTTACAGAATCCTGAAAAAATATGAATTTTATGGGTCATATTTGGCAGGATGGCCGAGTGGTCTAAGGCGCCAGACTCAAGGTGAGAAACCTTCCTGGTTATAAGGGTATTCTGGTCTCCGACTGGAGGCGAGGGTTCAAATCCCTCTTCTGACACAGCTTTTGCCTAAAAAAGTAGCTTTTGGGCAACACCGAGACATTCTCCAAATGGTGAAAGGAAAACGCATGAACAGTGATTAAGTGTTTATAGATGTCATAATTTGAGAACAGAAAACACATGAAACGGGAATAATGGTTCGATACAGGTCATCATATGCCTAGTTTAGAATTCAATAAGTTACTCAATTCCTTAAAAAAAATGTTTTTTACTATATCTTTCATTACCTTTTTAAAAAAAAATCTTTTCCGTTCTTTGTATCTTACGATCTGCATGTTTCCATCACACATATCAGACTTTATGTTACAGAGTCGTGAAAAAATATGAATTTTAAGGGTTCATAGTTGTCAGGATGGCCGAGTGGTCTAAGGCGCCAGACTCAAGGTGAGAAACCTTCCTGGTTATAAGGGTATTCTGGTCTCAGACTGGAGAAGAGGGTTCAAATTCTTCTTCTGACACAGCTTTTGCCTAAAAAAGTACAGAGAAATTCTCCAAATGGTGAAAGGAAAACGCATGAACAGCGATTAAGAGTTTATAGATGTCATAATTTGAGAACAGAAAACACATGAAACGGGAATAATGGTTCGATACAGGTCATCATATGCCTAGTTTAGAATTCAATAAGTTACTCAATTCCTTTAAAGAAATGTTTTTTACTATGTCTTTCATTACCTTTTAACATTTTTTTGTTGTCTGTTCTTTGTATCTTAAGTTCTGCATGTTTCCATCAGACATATCAGACTTTATGTTACAGAATCGTGAAAAAATATGAATTTTAAGTTTTCATAGTTGTCAGGATGGCCGAGTGGTCTAAGGCGCCAGACTCAAGGTGAGAAACCTTCCTGGTTATAAGGGTATTCTGGACTCCGACTGGAGGCGATGGTTCAAATCCCTCTTCTGACACAGCTTTTGCCTAAAAAAGTAGCTTTTGGTCAACACCGAGACATTTTCCAAATGGTGAAAGGAAAACGCATGAACAGTGATTAAGAGTTTATAGATGTCATAATTTGAGAACAGAAAACATATGAAACGGGAATAATGGTTCGATACAGGTCATCATATGCCTAGTTTAGAATTCAATAAGTTACTCAATTCCTTTAAAAAAATGTTTTTTACTATATTTTTCATTACCTTTTAAAAAAAAAATATTTTCCGTTCTTTGTATCTTACGTTCTGCATGTTTCCATCACACATATCAGACTTTATGTTACAGAGTCGTGAAAAAATATGAATTTTAAGGGTTCATAGTTGGCAGGATTGCCGAGTGGTCTAAGGCGCCAGACTCAAGGTGAGAAACATTCCTGGTTATAAGGGTATTCTGGTCTCAGACTGGAGGCGAGGGTTCAAATTCTTCTTCTGACACAGCTTTTGCCTAAAAAAGTACAGAGAAATTTTTCCTAAAAAAGTACAGAGAAATTCTCCAAATGGTGAAAGGAAAACGCATGAACAGCGATTAAGAGTTTATAGATGTCATAATTTGAGAACAGAAACACATGAAACGGGAATAATGGTTCGATACAGGTCATCATATGCCTAGTTTAGAATTCAATAAGTTACTCAATTCCTTTAAAAAAATGTTTTTTACTGTATCTTTCATTACCTTTTAACATTTTTTTGTTGTCTGTTCTTTGTATCTTAAGTTCTGCATGTTTCCATCAGACATATCAGACTTTACGTTACAGAATCCTGAAAAAATATGAATATTATGGGTCATAGTTGTCAGGATGGCCGAGTGGTCTAAGGCGCCAGACTCAAGGTGAGAAACCTTCCTGGTTATAAGGGTATTCTGGTCTCCGACTGGAGGCGAGGGTTCAAATCCCTCTTCTGACACAGCTTTTGCCTAAAAAAGTAGCTTTTGGGCAACACCGAGACATTCTCCAAATGGTGAAAGGAAAACGCATGAACAGTGATTAAGTGTTTATAGATGTCATAATTTGAGAACAGAAAACACATGAAACGGGAATAATGGTTCGATACAGGTCATCATATGCCTAGTTTAGAATTCAATAAGTTACTCAATTCCTTAAAAAAAATGTTTTTTACTATATCTTTCATTACCTTTTAACATTTTTTTCTTTTCCGTTCTTTGTATCTTACGTTCTGCATGTTTCCATCACACATATCAGACTTTATGTTACAGAGTCGTGAAAAAATATGAATTTTAAGGGTTCATAGTTGGCAGGATTGCCGAGTGGTCTAAGGCGCCAGACTCAAGGTGAGAAACCTTCCTGGTTATAAGGGTATTCTGGTCTCAGACTGGAGGCGAGGGTTCAAATTCTTCTTCTGACACAGCTTTTGCCTAAAAAAGTACAGAGAAATTCTCCAAATGGTGAAAGGAAAACGCATGAACAGCGATTAAGAGTTTATAGATGTCATAATTTGAGAACAGAAAACACATGAAACGGGAATAATGGTTCGATACAGGTCATCATATGCCTAGTTTAGAATTCAATAAGTTACTCAATTCCTTTAAAGAAATGTTTTTTACTATGTCTTTCATTACCTTTTAAAAATTTTTTGTTGTCTGTTCTTTGTATCTTAAGTTCTGCATGTTTCCATCAGACATATCAGACTTTATGTTACAGAATCGTGAAAAAATATGAATTTTAAGTTTTCATAGTTGTCAGGATGGCCGAGTGGTCTAAGGCGCCAGACTCAAGGTGAGAAACCTTCCTGGTTATAAGGGTATTCTGGACTCCGACTGGAGGCGATGGTTCAAATCCCTCTTCTGACACAGCTTTTGCCTAAAAAAGTAGCTTTTGGTCAACACCGAGACATTTTCCAAATGGTGAAAGGAAAACGCATGAACAGTGATTAAGTGTTTATAGATGTCATAATTTGAGAACAGAAAACATATGAAACGGGAATAATGGTTCGATACAGGTCATCATATGCCTAGTTTAGAATTCAATAAGTTACTCAATTCCTTTAAAAAAATGTTTTTTACTATATTTTTCATTACCTTTTAAAAAAAAAATCTTTTCTGTTCTTTGTATCTTACGTTCTGCATGTTTCCATCACACATATCAGACTTTATGTTACAGAGTCGTGAAAAAATATGAATTTTAATGGTTCATAGTTGGCAGGATTGCCGAGTGGTCTAAGGCGCCAGACTCAAGGTGAGAAACAATCCTGGTTATAAGGGTATTCTGGTCTCAGACTGGAGGCGAGGGTTCAAATTCTTCTTCTGACACAGCTTTTGCCTAAAAAAGTACAGAGAAATTTTTCCTAAAAAAGTACAGAGAAATTCTCCAAATGGTGAAAGGAAAACGCATGAACAGCGATTAAGAGTTTATAGATGTCATAATTTGAGAACAGAAACACATGAAACGGGAATAATGGTTCGATACAGGTCATCATATGCCTAGTTTAGAATTCAATAAGTTACTCAATTCCTTTAAAAAAATGTTTTTTACTGTATCTTTCATTACCTTTTAACATTTTTTTGTTGTCTGTTCTTTGTATCTTAAGTTCTGCATGTTTCCATCAGACATATCAGACTTTACGTTACAGAATCCTGAAAAAATATGAATTTTATGGGTCATAGTTGTCAGGATGGCCGAGTGGTCTAAGGCGCCAGACTCAAGGTGAGAAACCTTCCTGGTTATAAGGGTATTCTGGTCTCCGACTGGAGGCGAGGGTTCAAATCCCTCTTCTGACACAGCTTTTGCCTAAAAAAGTACAGAGAAATTCTCCAAATGGTGAAAGGAAAACGCATGAACAGCGATTAAGAGTTTATAGATGTCATAATTTGAGAACAGAAAACACATGAAACGGGAATAATGGTTCGATACAGGTCATCATATGCCTAGTTTAGAATTCAATAAGTTACTCAATTCCTTTAAAGAAATGTTTTTTACTATGTCTTTCATTACCTTTTAATTTTTTTTTGTTGTCTGTTCTTTGTATCTTAAGTTCTGCATGTTTCCATAAGACATATCAGACTTTATGTTACAGAATCGTGAAAAAATATGAATTTTAAGTTTTCATAGTTGTCAGGATGGCCGAGTGGTCTAAGGCGCCAGACTCAAGGTGAGAAACCTTCCTGGTTATAAGGGTATTCTGGAGGCGAGGGTTCAAATCCCTCTTCTGACACAGCTTTTGCCTAAAAAAGTAGCTTTTGGTCAACACCGAGACATTTTCCAAATGGTGAAAGGAAAACGCATGAACAGCGATTAAGAGTTTATAGATGTCATAATTTGAGAACAGAAAACACATGAAACGGGAATAATGGTTCGATACAGGTCATCATATGCCTAGTTTAGAATTCAATAAGTTACTCAATTCCTTTAAAGAAATGTTTTTTACTATGTCTTTCATTACCTTTTAATTTTTTTTTTTGTCTGTTCTTTGTATCTTAAGTTTTGCATGTTTCCATAAGACATATCAGACTTTATGTTACAGAATCGTGAAAAAATATGAATTTTAAGTTTTCATAGTTGTCAGGATGGCCGAGTGGTCTAAGGCGCCAGACTCAAGGTGAGAAACCTTCCTGGTTATAAGGGTATTCTGGACTCCGACTGGAGGCGAGGGTTCAAATCCCTCTTCTGACACAGCTTTTGCCTAAAAAAGTAGCTTTTGGTCAACACCGAGACATTTTCCAAATGGTGAAAGGAAAACGCATGAACAGTGATTAAGTGTTTATAGATGTCATAATTTGAGAACAGAAAACATATGAAACGGGAATAATGGTTCGATACAGGTCATCATATGCCTAGTTTAGAATTCAATAAGTTACTCAATTCCTTTAAAAAAATGTTTTTTACTATATTTTTCATTACCTTTTAAAAAAAAAATATTTTCCGTTCTTTGTATCTTACGTTCTGCATGTTTCCATCACACATATCAGACTTTATGTTACAGAGTCGTGAAAAAATATGAATTTTAAGGGTTCATAGTTGGCAGGATTGCCGAGTGGTCTAAGGCGCCAGACTCAAGGTGAGAAACATTCCTGGTTATAAGGGTATTCTGGTCTCAGACTGGAGGCGAGGGTTCAAATTCTTCTTCTGACACAGCTTTTGCCTAAAAAAGTACAGAGAAATTTTTCCTAAAAAAGTACAGAGAAATTCTCCAAATGGTGAAAGGAAAACGCATGAACAGCGATTAAGAGTTTATAGATGTCATAATTTGAGAACAGAAACACATGAAACGGGAATAATGGTTCGATACAGGTCATCATATGCCTAGTTTAGAATTCAATAAGTTACTCAATTCCTTTAAAAAAATGTTTTTTACTGTATCTTTCATTACCTTTTAAATTTTTTTTGTTGTCTGTTCTTTGTATCTTAAGTTCTGCATGTTTCCATCAGACATATCAGACTTTACGTTACAGAATCCTGAAAAAATATGAATTTTATGGGTCATAGTTGTCAGGATGGCCGAGTGGTCTTAGGCGCCAGACTCAAGGTGAGAAACCTTCCTGGTTATAAGGGTATTCTGGTCTCCGACTGGAGGCGAGGGTTCAAATTCTTCTTCTGACACAGCTTTTGCCTAAAAAAGTACAGAGAAATTCTCCAAATGGTGAAAGGAAAACGCATGAACAGCGATTAAGAGTTTATAGATGTCATAATTTGAGAACAGAAAACACATGAAACGGGAATAATGGTTCGATACAGGTCATCATATGCCTAGTTTAGAATTCAATAAGTTACTCAACTCCTTTAAAGAAATGTTTTTTACTATGTCTTTCATTACCTTTTTTTTTTTTTTTTTGTCTGTTCTTTGTATCTTAAGTTCTGCATGTTTCCATCAGACATATCAGACTTTCTGTTACAGAATCGTGAAAAAATATGAATTTTAAGTTTTCATAGTTGTCAGGATGGCCGAGTGGTCTAAGGCGCCAGACTCAAGGTGAGAAACCTTCCTGGTTATAAGGGTATTCTGGTCTCCGACTGGAGGCGAGGGTTCAAATTCTTCTTCTGACACAGCTTTTGCCTAAAAAAGTAGCTTTTGGTCAACACCGAGACATTCTCCAAATGGTGAAAGGAAAACGCATGAACAGTGATTAAGTGTTTATAGATGTCATAATTTGAGAACAGAAAACACATGAAACGGGAATAATGGTTCGATACAGGTCATCATATGCCTAGTTTAGAATTCAATAAGTTACTCAATTCCTTTAAAGAAATGTTTTTTACTATGTCTTTCATTACCTTTTAACATTTTTTTGTTGTCTGTTCTTTGTATCTTAAGTTCTGCATGTTTCCATCAGACATATCAGACTTTATGTTACAGAGTCGTGAAAAAATATGAATTTTAAGGGTTCATAGTTGTCAGGATGGCCGAGTGGTCTAAGGCGCCAGACTCAAGGTGAGAAACCTTCCTGGTTATAAGGGTATTCTGGTCTCCGACTGGAGGCGAGGGTTCAAATCCCTCTTCTGACACAGCTTTTGCCTAAAAAAGTAGCTTTTGGTCAACACCGAGACATTCTCCAAATGGTGAAAGGAAAACGCATGAACAGTGATTAAGTGTTTATAGATGTCATAATTTGAGAACAGAAAACACATGAAACGGGAATAATGGTTCGATACAGGTCATCATATGCCTAGTTTAGAATTCAATAAGTTACTCAATTCCTTTAAAGAAATGTTTTTTACTATGTCTTTCATTACCTTTTAACATTTTTTTGTTGTCTGTTCTTTGTATCTTAAGTTCTGCATGTTTCCATCAGACATATCAGACTTTATGTTACAGAGTCGTGAAAAAATATGAATTTTAAGGGTTCATAGTTGTCAGGATGGCCGAGTGGTCTAAGGCACCAGACTCAAGGTGAGAAACCTTCCTGGTTATAAGGGTATTCTGGTCTCCGACTGGAGGCGAGGGTTCAAATTCTTCTTCTGACACAGCTTTTGCCTAAAAAAGTACAGAGAAATTCTCCAAATGGTGAAAGGAAAACGCATGAACAGCGATTAAGAGTTTATAGATGTCATAATTTGAGAACAGAAAACACATGAAACGGGAATAATGGTTCGATACAGGTCATCATATGCCTAGTTTAGAATTCAATAAGTTACTCAATTCCTTTAAAGAAATGTTTTTTACTATGTCTTTCATTACCTTTTAATTTTTTTTTGTTGTCTGTTCTTTGTATCTTAAGTTCTGCATGTTTCCATCAGACATATCAGACTTTCTGTTACAGAATCCTGAAAAAATATGAATTTTAAGTTTTCATAGTTGTCAGGATGGCCGAGTGGTCTAAGGCGCCAGACTCAAGGTGAGAAACCTTCCTGGTTATAAGGGTATTCTGGTCTCCGACTGGAGGCGAGGGTTCAAATCCCTCTTCTGACACAGCTTTTGCCTAAAAAAGTAGCTTTTGGTCAACACCGAGACATTCTCCAAATGGTGAAAGGAAAACGCATGAACAGTGATTAAGTGTTTATAGATGTCATAATTTGAGAACAGAAAACACATGAAACGGGAATAATGGTTCGATACAGGTCATCATATGCCTAGTTTAGAATTCAATAAGTTACTCAATTCCTTTAAAGAAATGTTTTTTACTATGTCTTTCATTACCTTTTAACATTTTTTTGTTTTCTGTTCTTTGTATCTTAAGTTCTGCATGTTTCCATCAGACATATCAGACTTTATGTTACAGAGTCGTGAAAAAATATGAATTTTAAGGGTTCATAGCTGTCAGGATGGCCGAGTGGTCTAAGGCACCAGACTCAAGGTGAGAAACCTTCCTGGTTATAAGGGTATTCTGGTCTCCGACTGGAGGCGAGGGTTCAAATTCTTCTTCTGACACAGCTTTTGCCTAAAAAAGTACAGAGAAATTCTCCAAATGGTGAAAGGAAAACGCATGAACAGCGATTAAGAGTTTATAGATGTCATAATTTGAGAACAGAAAACACATGAAACGGGAATAATGGTTCGATACAGGTCATCATATGCCTAGTTTAGAATTCAATAAGTTACACAATTCCTTTAAAGAAATGTTTTTTACTATGTCTTTCATTACCTTTTAATTTTTTTTTGTTGTCTGTTCTTTGTATCTTAAGTTCTGCATGTTTCCATCAGACATATCAGACTTTCTGTTACAGAATCCTGAAAAAATATGAATTTTAAGTTTTCATAGTTGTCAGGATGGCCGAGTGGTCTAAGGCGCCAGACTCAAGGTGAGAAACCTTCCTGGTTATAAGGGTATTCTGGTCTCCGACTGGAGGCGAGGGTTCAAATCCCTCTTCTGACACAGCTTTTGCCTAAAAAAGTAGCTTTTGGTCAACACCGAGACATTCTCCAAATGGTGAAAGGAAAACGCATGAACAGTGATTAAGTGTTTATAGATGTCATAATTTGAGAACAGAAAACACATGAAACGGGAATAATGGTTCGATACAGGTCATCATATGCCTAGTTTAGAATTCAATAAGTTACTCAATTCCTTTAAAGAAATGTTTTTTACTATGTCTTTCATTACCTTTTAACATTTTTTTGTTGTCTGTTCTTTGTATCTTAAGTTCTGCATGTTTCCATCAGACATATCAGACTTTATGTTACAGAATCCTGAAAAAATATGAATTTTATGGGTTCATAGTTGTCAGGATGGCCGAGTGGTCTAAGGCGCCAGACTCAAGGTGAGAAACCTTCCTGGTTATAAGGGTATTCTGGTCTCCGACTGGAGGCGAGGGTTCAAATCCCTCTTCTGACACAGCTTTTGCCTAAAAAAGTAGCTTTTGGTCAATACCGAGAAGTTCTCCAAATGGTGAAAGGAAAACGCATGAACAGTGATTAAGAGTTTATAGATGTCATAATTTGAGAACAGAAAACACATGAAACGGGAATAATGGTTCGATACAGGTCATCATATGCCTAGTTTAGAATTCAATAAGTTACTCAATTCCTTAAAAAAAATGTTTTTTACTATATCTTTCATTACCTTTTAACATTTTTTTCTTTTCCGTTCTTTGTATCTTACGTTCTGCATGTTTCCATCACACATATCAGACTTTATGTTACAGAGTCGTGAAAAAATATGAATTTTAAGGGTTCATAGTTGGCAGGATTGCCGAGTGGTCTAAGGCGCCAGACTCAAGGTGAGAAACCTTCCTGGTTATAAGGGTATTCTGGTCTCCGACTGGAGGCGAGGGTTCAAATCCCTCTTCTGACACAGCTTTTGCCTAAAAAAGTAGCTTTTGGGCAACACCGAGACATTCTCCAAATGGTGAAAGGAAAACGCATGAACAGTGATTAAGTGTTTATAGATGTCATAATTTGAGAACAGAAAACACATGAAACGGGAATAATGGTTCGATACAGGTCATCATATGCCTAGTTTAGAATTCAATAAGTTACTCAATTCCTTAAAAAAAATGTTTTTTACTATATCTTTCATTACCTTTTAACATTTTTTTCTTTTCCGTTCTTTGTATCTTACGTTCTGCATGTTTCCATCACACATATCAGACTTTATGTTACAGAGTCGTGAAAAAATATGAATTTTAAGGGTTCATAGTTGGCAGGATTGCCGAGTGGTCTAAGGCGCCAGACTCAAGGTGAGAAACCTTCCTGGTTATAAGGGTATTCTGGTCTCAGACTGGAGGCGAGGGTTCAAATTCTTCTTCTGACACAGCTTTTGCCTAAAAAAGTACAGAGAAATTCTCCAAATGGTGAAAGGAAAACGCATGAACAGCGATTAAGAGTTTATAGATGTCATAATTTGAGAACAGAAAACACATGAAACGGGAATAATGGTTCGATACAGGTCATCATATGCCTAGTTTAGAATTCAATAAGTTACTCAATTCCTTTAAAGAAATGTTTTTTACTATGTCTTTCATTACCTTTTAATTTTTTTTTGTTGTCTGTTCTTTGTATCTTAAGTTCTGCATGTTTCCATCAGACATATCAGACTTTCTGTTACAGAATCGTGAAAAAATATGAATTTTAAGTCTTCATAGTTGTCAGGATGGCCGAGTGGTCTAAGGCGCCAGACTCAAGGTGAGAAACCTTCCTGGTTATAATGGTATTCTGGTCTCCGACTGGAGGCGAGGGTTCAAATCCCTCTTCTGACACAGCTTTTGCCTAAAAAAGTAGCTTTTGGTCAACACCGAGACATTCTCCAAATGGTGAAAGGAAAACGCATGAACAGTGATTAAGTGTTTATAGATGTCATAATTTGAGAACAGAAAACACATGAAACGGGAATAATGGTTCGATACAGGTCATCATATGCCTAGTTTAGAATTCAATAAGTTACTCAATTCCTTTAAAGAAATGTTTTTTACTATGTCTTTCATTACCTTTTAACATTTTTTTGTTGTCTGTTCTTTGTATCTTAAGTTCTGCATGTTTCCATCAGACATATCAGACTTTATGTTACAGAGTCGTGAAAAAATATGAATTTTAAGGGTTCATAGTTGGCAGGATTGCCGAGTGGTCTAAGGCGCCAGACTCAAGGTGAGAAACCTTCCTGGTTATAAGGGTATTCTGGTCTCCGACTGGAGGCGAGGGTTCAAATTCTTCTTCTGACACAGCTTTTGCCTAAAAAAGTACAGAGAAATTCTCCAAATGGTGAAAGGAAAACGCATGAACAGCGATTAAGAGTTTATAGATGTCATAATTTGAGAACAGAAAACACATGAAACGGGAATAATGGTTCGATACAGGTCATCATATGCCTAGTTTAGAATTCAATAAGTTACTCAATTCCTTTAAAGAAATGTTTTTTACTATGTCTTTCATTACCTTTTAACATTTTTTTGTTGTCTGTTCTTTGTATCTTAAGTTCTGCATGTTTCCATCAGACATATCAGACTTTATGTTACAGAATCCTGAAAAAATATGAATTTTATGGGTTCATAGTTGTCAGGATGGCCGAGTGGTCTAAGGCGCCAGACTCAAGGTGAGAAACCTTCCTGGTTATAAGGGTATTCTGGTCTCCGACTGGAGGCGAGGGTTCAAATCCCTCTTCTGACCCAGCTTTTGCCTAAAAAAGTAGCTTTTGGTCAATACCGAGAAGTTCTCCAAATGGTGAAAGGAAAACGCATGAACAGTGATTAAGTGTTTATAGATGTCATAATTTGAGAACAGAAAACACATGAAACGGGAATAATGGTTCGATACAGGTCATCATATGCCTAGTTTAGAATTCAATAAGTTACTCAATTCCTTTAAAGAAATGTTTTTTACTATGTCTTTCATTACCTTTTAATTTTTTTTTGTTGTCTGTTCTTTGTATCTTAAGTTCTGCATGTTTCCATCAGACATATCAGACTTTATGTTACAGAATCCTGAAAAAATATGAATTTTATGGGTTCATAGTTGTCAGGATGGCCGAGTGGTCTAAGGCGCCAGACTCAAGGTGAGAAACCTTCCTGGTTATAAGGGTATTCTGGTCTCCGACTGGAGGCGAGGGTTCAAATCCCTCTTCTGACACAGCTTTTGCCTAAAAAAGTAGCTTTTGGTCAACACTGAGAAGTTCTCCAAATGGTGAAAGGAAAACGCATGAACAGTGATTAAGAGTTTATAGATGTCATCATTTGAGAACAGAAAACACATGAAACGGGAATAATGGTTCGATACAGGTCATCATATGCCTAGTTTAGAATTCAATAAGTTACTCAATTCCTTTAAAGAAATGTTTTTTACTATGTCTTTCATTACCTTTTAACATTTTTTTGTTGTCTGTTCTTTGTATCTTAAGTTCTGCATGTTTCCATCAGACATATCAGACTTTATGTTACAGAATCCTGAAAAAATATGAATTTTATGGGTTCATAGTTGTCAGGATGGCCGAGTGGTCTAAGGCGCCAGACTCAAGGTGAGAAACCTTCCTGGTTATAAGGGTATTCTGGTCTCCGACTGGAGGCGAGGGTTCAAATCCCTCTTCTGACACAGCTTTTGCCTAAAAAAGTAGCTTTTGGTCAATACCGAGAAGTTCTCCAAATGGTGAAAGGAAAACGCATGAACAGTGATTAAGTGTTTATAGATGTCATAATTTGAGAACAGAAAACACATGAAACGGGAATAATGGTTCGATACAGGTCATCATATGCCTAGTTTAGAATTCAATAAGTTACTCAATTCCTTTAAAGAAATGTTTTTTACTATGTCTTTCATTACCTTTTAATTTTTTTTTGTTGTCTGTTCTTTGTATCTTAAGTTCTGCATGTTTCCATCAGACATATCAGACTTTATGTTACAGAATCCTGAAAAAATATGAATTTTATGGGTTCATAGTTGTCAGGATGGCCGAGTGGTCTAAGGCGCCAGACTCAAGGTGAGAAACCTTCCTGGTTATAAGGGTATTCTGGTCTCCGACTGGAGGCGAGGGTTCAAATCCCTCTTCTGACACAGCTTTTGCCTAAAAAAGTAGCTTTTGGTCAACACCGAGAAGTTCTCCAAATGGTGAAAGGAAAACGCATGAACAGTGATTAAGAGTTTATAGATGTCATCATTTGAGAACAGAAAACACATGAAACGGGAATAATGGTTCGATACAGGTCATCATATGCCTAGTTTAGAATTCAATAAGTTACTCAATTCCTTTAAAAAAATGTTTTTTACTATATCTTTCATTACCTTTAAAAAAAAAAAAAAAATCCGTTCTTTGTATCTTAAGTTCTGCATGTTTGAATGAGACATATCATACTTTATGTTACAGAGTCGTGAAAAAATATGAATTTTAAGGGTTCATAGTTGTCAGGATGGCCGAGTGGTCTAAGGCGCCAGACTCAAGGTGAGAAACCTTCCTGGTTATAAGGGTATTCTGGTCTCCGACTGGAGGCGAGGGTTCAAATCCCTCTTCTGACACAGCTTTTGCCTAAAAAAGTAGCTTTTGGGCAACACCGAGACATTCTCCAAATGGTGAAAGGAAAACGCATGAACAGTGATTAAGTGTTTATAGATGTCATAATTTGAGAACAGAAAACACATGAAACGGGAATAATGGTTCGATACAGGTCATCATATGCCTAGTTTAGAATTCAATAAGTTACTCAATTCCTTAAAAAAAATGTTTTTTACTATATCTTTCATTACCTTTTAACATTTTTTTCTTTTCCGTTCTTTGTATCTTACGTTCTGCATGTTTCCATCACACATATCAGACTTTATGTTACAGAGTCGTGAAAAAATATGAATTTTAAGGGTTCATAGTTGGCAGGATTGCCGAGTGGTCTAAGGCGCCAGACTCAAGGTGAGAAACCTTCCTGGTTATAAGGGTATTCTGGTCTCAGACTGGAGGCGAGGGTTCAAATTCTTCTTCTGACACAGCTTTTGCCTAAAAAAGTACAGAGAAATTCTCCAAATGGTGAAAGGAAAACGCATGAACAGCGATTAAGAGTTTATAGATGTCATAATTTGAGAACAGAAAACACATGAAACGGGAATAATGGTTCGATACAGGTCATCATATGCCTAGTTTAGAATTCAATAAGTTACTCAATTCCTTTAAAGAAATGTTTTTTACTATGTCTTTCATTACCTTTTAATTTTTTTTTGTTGTCTGTTCTTTGTATCTTAAGTTCTGCATGTTTCCATCAGACATATCAGACTTTCTGTTACAGAATCGTGAAAAAATATGAATTTTAAGTCTTCATAGTTGTCAGGATGGCCGAGTGGTCTAAGGCGCCAGACTCAAGGTGAGAAACCTTCCTGGTTATAATGGTATTCTGGTCTCCGACTGGAGGCGAGGGTTCAAATCCCTCTTCTGACACAGCATTTGCCTAAAAAAGTAGCTTTTGGTCAACACCGAGACATTCTCCAAATGGTGAAAGGAAAACGCATGAACAGTGATTAAGTGTTTATAGATGTCATAATTTGAGAACAGAAAACACATGAAACGGGAATAATGGTTCGATACAGGTCATCATATGCCTAGTTTAGAATTCAATAAGTTACTCAATTCCTTTAAAGAAATGTTTTTTACTATGTCTTTCATTACCTTTTAACATTTTTTTGTTGTCTGTTCTTTGTATCTTAAGTTCTGCATGTTTCCATCAGACATATCAGACTTTATGTTACAGAGTCGTGAAAAAATATGAATTTTAAGGGTTCATAGTTGGCAGGATTGCCGAGTGGTCTAAAGCGCCAGACTCAAGGTGAGAAACCTTCCTGGTTATAAGGGTATTCTGGTCTCCGACTGGAGGCGAGGGTTCAAATTCTTCTTCTGACACAGCTTTTGCCTAAAAAAGTACAGAGAAATTCTCCAAATGGTGAAAGGAAAACGCATGAACAGCGATTAAGAGTTTATAGATGTCATAATTTGAGAACAGAAAACACATGAAACGGGAATAATGGTTCGATACAGGTCATCATATGCCTAGTTTAGAATTCAATAAGTTACTCAATTCCTTTAAAGAAATGTTTTTTACTATGTCTTTCATTACCTTTTAACATTTTTTTGTTGTCTGTTCTTTGTATCTTAAGTTCTGCATGTTTCCATCAGACATATCAGACTTTATGTTACAGAATCCTGAAAAAATATGAATTTTATGGGTTCATAGCTGTCAGGATGGCCGAGTGGTCTAAGGCGCCAGACTCAAGGTCAGAAACCTTCCTGGTTATAAGGGTATTCTGGTCTCCGACTGGAGGCGAGGGTTCAAATCCCTCTTCTGACACAGCTTTTGCCTAAAAAAGTAGCTTTTGGTCAACACCGAGAAGTTCTCCAAATGGTGAAAGGAAAACGCATGAACAGTGATTAAGAGTTTATAGATGTCATAATTTGAGAACAGAAAACACATGAAACGGGAATAATGGTTCGATACAGGTCATCATATGCCTAGTTTAGAATTCAATAAGTTACTCAATTCCTTTAAAAAAATGTTTTTTACTATATCTTTCATTACCTTTAAAAAAAAATAAAAAATCCGTTCTTTGTATCTTAAGTTCTGCATGTTTGCATGAGACATATCATACTTTATGTTACAGAGTCGTGAAAAAATATGAATTTTAAGGGTTCATAGTTGTCAGGATGGCCGAGTGGTCTAAGGCGCCAGACTCAAGGTGAGAAACCTTCCAGGTTATAAGGGTATTCTGGTCTCCGACTGGAGGCGAGGGTTCAAATCCCTCTTCTGACACAGCTTTTGCCTAAAAAAGTAGCTTTTGGTCAACACCGAGAAATTCTCCAAATGGTGAAAGGAAAACGCATGAACAGTGATTAAGAGTTTATAGATGTCATAATTTGAGAACAGAAAACACATGAAACGGGAATAATGGTTCGATACAGGTCATCATATGCCTAGTTTAGAATTCAATAAGTTACTCAATTCCTTTAAAAAAATGTTTTTTACTATGTCTTTCATTACCTTTTAACATTTTTTTGTTGTCTGTTCTTTGTATCTTAAGTTCTGCATGTTTCCATCAGACATATCAGACTTTATGTTACAGAGTCGTGAAAAAATATGAATTTTAAGGGTTCATAGTTGGCAGGATTGCCGAGTGGTCTAAGGCGCCAGACTCAAGGTGAGAAACCTTCCTGGTTATAAGGGTATTCTGGTCTCCGACTGGAGGCGAGGGTTCAAATTCTTCTTCTGACACAGCTTTTGCCTAAAAAAGTACAGAGAAATTCTCCAAATGGTGAAAGGAAAACGCATGAACAGCGATTAAGAGTTTATAGATGTCATAATTTGAGAACAGAAAACACATGAAACGGGAATAATGGTTCGATACAGGTCATCATATGCCTAGTTTAGAATTCAATAAGTTACTCAATTCCTTTAAAAAAATGTTTTTTACTATATCTTTCATTACCTTTAAAAAAAAAAAAAAAATCCGTTCTTTGTATCTTAAGTTCTGCATGTTTGCATGAGACATATCATACTTTATGTTACAGAGTTGTGAAAAAATATGAATTTTAAGGGTTCATAGTTGTCAGGATGGCCGAGTGGTCTAAGGCGCCAGACTCAAGGTGAGAAACCTTTCTGGTTATAAGGGTATTCTGGTCTCCGACTGGATGCGAGGGTTCAAATCCCTCTTCTGACACAGCTTTTGCCTAAAAAAGTAGCTTTTGGTCAACAACGAGAAATTCTCCAAATGGTGAAAGGAAAACGCATGAACAGTGATTAAGAGTTTATAGATGTCATAATTTGAGAACAGAAAACACATGAAACGGGAATAATGGTTCGATACAGGTCATCATATGCCTAGTTTAGAATTCAATAAGTTACTCAATTCCTTTAAAAAAATATTTTTTACTGTATCTTTCATTACCTTTTAACATTTTTTTGTTGTCTGTTCTTTGTATCTTAAGTTCTGCATGTTTCCATCAGACATATCAGACTTTATGTTACAGAATCGTGAAAAAATATGAATTTTAAGTTTTCATAGTTGTCAGGATGGTCGAGTGGTCTAAGGTGCCAGACTCAAGGTGAGAAACCTTCCTGGTTATAAGGGTATTCTGGTCTCCGACTGGCGGCGAGGGTTCAAATCCCTCTTCTGACACAGCTTTTGCCTAAAAAAGTAGCTTTTGGGCAACACCGAGACATTCTCCAAATGGTGAAAGGAAAACGCATGAACAGTGATTAAGTGTTTATAGATGTCATAATTTGAGAACAGAAAACACATGAAACGGGAATAATGGTTCGATACAGGTCATCATATGCCTAGTTTAGAATTCAATAAGTTACTCAATTCCTTAAAAAAAATGTTTTTTACTATATCTTTCATTACCTTTTAACATTTTTTTCTTTTCCGTTCTTTGTATCTTACGTTCTGCATGTTTCCATCACACATATCAGACTTTATGTTACAGAGTCGTGAAAAAATATGAATTTTAAGGGTTCATAGTTGGCAGGATTGCCGAGTGGTCTAAGGCGCCAGACTCAAGGTGAGAAACCTTCCTGGTTATAAGGGTATTCTGGTCTCAGACTGGAGGCGAGGGTTCAAATTCTTCTTCTGACACAGCTTTTGCCTAAAAAAGTACAGAGAAATTCTCCAAATGGTGAAAGGAAAACGCATGAACAGCGATTAAGAGTTTATAGATGTCATAATTTGAGAACAGGAAACACATGAAACGGGAATAATGGTTCGATACAGGTCATCATATGCCTAGTTTAGAATTCAATAAGTTACTCAATTCCTTTAAAGAAATGTTTTTTACTATGTCTTTCATTACCTTTTAATTTTTTGTTGTTGTCTGTTCTTTGTATCTTAAGTTCTGCATGTTTCCATCAGACATATCAGACTTTCTGTTACAGAATCGTGAAAAAATATGAATTTTAAGTTTTCATAGTTGTCAGGATGGCTGAGTGGTCTAAGGCGCCAGACTCAAGGTGAGAAACCTTCCTGGTTATAAGGGTATTCTGGTCTCCGACTGGAGGCGAGGGTTCAAATCCCTCTTCTGACACAGCTTTTGCCTAAAAAAGTAGCTTTTGGGCAACACCGAGACATTCTCCAAATGGTGAAAGGAAAACGCATGAACAGTGATTAAGTGTTTATAGATGTCATAATTTGAGAACAGAAAACACATGAAACGGGAATAATGGTTCGATACAGGTCATCATATGCCTAGTTTAGAATTCAATAAGTTACTCAATTCCTTAAAAAAAATGTTTTTTACTATATCTTTCATTACCTTTTAACATTTTTTTCTTTTCCGTTCTTTGTATCTTACGTTCTGCATGTTTCCATCACACATATCAGACTTTATGTTACAGAGTCGTGAAAAAATATGAATTTTAAGGGTTCATAGTTGGCAGGATTGCCGAGTGGTCTAAGGCGCCAGACTCAAGGTGAGAAACCTTCCTGGTTATAAGGGTATTCTGGTCTCAGACTGGAGGCGAGGGTTCAAATTCTTCTTCTGACACAGCTTTTGCCTAAAAAAGTACAGAGAAATTCTCCAAATGGTGAAAGGAAAACGCATGAACAGCGATTAAGAGTTTATAGATGTCATAATTTGAGAACAGAAAACACATGAAACGGGAATAATGGTTCGATACAGGTCATCATATGCCTAGTTTAGAATTCAATAAGTTACTCAATTCCTTTAAAGAAATGTTTTTTACTATGTCTTTCATTACCTTCTAAATTTTTTTTGTTGTTTGTTCTTTGTATCTTAAGTTCTGCATGTTTCCATCAGACATATCAGACTTTCTGTTACAGAATCGTGAAAAAATATGAATTTTAAGTTTTCATAGTTGTCAGGATGGCCGAGTGGTCTAAGGCGCCAGACTCAAGGTGAGAAACCTTCCTGGTTATAAGGGTATTCTGGTCTCCGACTGGAGGCGAGGGTTCAAATCCCTCTTCTGACACAGCTTTTGCCTAAAAAAGTAGCTTTTGGTCAACAACGAGAAATTCTCCAAATGGTGAAAGGAAAACGCATGAACAGTGATTAAGAGTTTATAGATGTCATAATTTGAGAACAGAAAACACATGAAACGGGAATAATGGTTCGATACAGGTCATCATATGCCTAGTTTAGAATTCAATAAGTTACTCAATTCCTTTAAAAAAATATTTTTTACTGTATCTTTCATTACCTTTTAACATTTTTTTGTTGTCTGTTCTTTGTATCTTAAGTTCTGCATGTTTCCATCAGACATATCAGACTTTATGTTACAGAATCGTGAAAAAATATGAATTTTAAGTTTTCATAGTTGTCAGGATGGTCGAGTGGTCTAAGGTGCCAGACTCAAGGTGAGAAACCTTCCTGGTTATAAGGGTATTCTGGTCTCCGACTGGAGGCGAGGGTTCAAATCCCTCTTCTGACACAGCTTTTGCCTAAAAAAGTAGCTTTTGGGCAACACCGAGACATTCTCCAAATGGTGAAAGGAAAACGCATGAACAGTGATTAAGTGTTTATAGATGTCATAATTTGAGAACAGAAAACACATGAAACGGGAATAATGGTTCGATACAGGTCATCATATGCCTAGTTTAGAATTCAATAAGTTACTCAATTCCTTAAAAAAAATGTTTTTTACTATATCTTTCATTACCTTTTAACATTTTTTTCTTTTCCGTTCTTTGTATCTTACGTTCTGCATGTTTCCATCACACATATCAGACTTTATGTTACAGAGTCGTGAAAAAATATGAATTTTAAGGGTTCATAGTTGGCAGGATTGCCGAGTGGTCTAAGGCGCCAGACTCAAGGTGAGAAACCTTCCTGGTTATAAGGGTATTCTGGTCTCAGACTGGAGGCGAGGGTTCAAATTCTTCTTCTGACACAGCTTTTGCCTAAAAAAGTACAGAGAAATTCTCCAAATGGTGAAAGGAAAACGCATGAACAGCGATTAAGAGTTTATAGATGTCATAATTTGAGAACAGGAAACACATGAAACGGGAATAATGGTTCGATACAGGTCATCATATGCCTAGTTTAGAATTCAATAAGTTACTCAATTCCTTTAAAGAAATGTTTTTTACTATGTCTTTCATTACCTTTTAATTTTTTGTTGTTGTCTGTTCTTTGTATCTTAAGTTCTGCATGTTTCCATCAGACATATCAGACTTTCTGTTACAGAATCGTGAAAAAATATGAATTTTAAGTTTTCATAGTTGTCAGGATGGCTGAGTGGTCTAAGGCGCCAGACTCAAGGTGAGAAACCTTCCTGGTTATAAGGGTATTCTGGTCTCCGACTGGAGGCGAGGGTTCAAATCCCTCTTCTGACACAGCTTTTGCCTAAAAAAGTAGCTTTTGGGCAACACCGAGACATTCTCCAAATGGTGAAAGGAAAACGCATGAACAGTGATTAAGTGTTTATAGATGTCATAATTTGAGAACAGAAAACACATGAAACGGGAATAATGGTTCGATACAGGTCATCATATGCCTAGTTTAGAATTCAATAAGTTACTCAATTCCTTAAAAAAAATGTTTTTTACTATATCTTTCATTACCTTTTAACATTTTTTTCTTTTCCGTTCTTTGTATCTTACGTTCTGCATGTTTCCATCACACATATCAGACTTTATGTTACAGAGTCGTGAAAAAATATGAATTTTAAGGGTTCATAGTTGGCAGGATTGCCGAGTGGTCTAAGGCGCCAGACTCAAGGTGAGAAACCTTCCTGGTTATAAGGGTATTCTGGTCTCAGACTGGAGGCGAGGGTTCAAATTCTTCTTCTGACACAGCTTTTGCCTAAAAAAGTACAGAGAAATTCTCCAAATGGTGAAAGGAAAACGCATGAACAGCGATTAAGAGTTTATAGATGTCATAATTTGAGAACAGAAAACACATGAAACGGGAATAATGGTTCGATACAGGTCATCATATGCCTAGTTTAGAATTCAATAAGTTACTCAATTCCTTTAAAGAAATGTTTTTTACTATGTCTTTCATTACCTTCTAAAATTTTTTTGTTGTTTGTTCTTTGTATCTTAAGTTCTGCATGTTTCCATCAGACATATCAGACTTTCTGTTACAGAATCGTGAAAAAATATGAATTTTAAGTTTTCATAGTTGTCAGGATGGCCGAGTGGTCTAAGGCGCCAGACTCAAGGTGAGAAACCTTCCTGGTTATAAGGGTATTCTGGTCTCTGACTGGAGGCGAGGGTTCAAATCCCTCTTCTGACACAGCTTTTGCCTAAAAAAGTAGCTTTTGGTCAACACCGAGACATTCTCCAAATGGTGAAAGGAAAACGCATGAACAGTGATTAAGTGTTTATAGATGTCATAATTTGAGAACAGAAAACACATGAAACGGGAATAATGGTTCGATACAGGTCATCATATCCCTAGTTTAGAATTCAATAAGTTACTCAATTCCTTTAAAAAAATGTTTTTTACTGTATCTTTCATTACCTTTTAACATTTTTTTGTTGTCTGTTCTTTGTATCTTAAGTTCTGCATGTTTCCATCAGACATATCAGACTTTACGTTACAGAATCCTGAAAAAATATGAATTTTATGGGTCATAGTTGTCAGGATGGCCGAGTGGTCTAAGGCGCCAGACTCAAGGAGAGAAACCTTCCTGGTTATAAGGGTATTCTGGTCTCCGACTGGAGGCGAGGGTTCAAATCCCTCTTCTGACACAGCTTTTGCCTAAAAAAGTAGCTTTTGGGCAACACCGAGACATTCTCCAAATGGTGAAAGGAAAACGCATGAACAGTCATTAAGTGTTTATAGATGTCATAATTTGAGAACAGAAAACACATGAAACGGGAATAATGGTTCGATACAGGTCATCATATGCCTAGTTTAGAATTCAATAAGTTACTCAATTCCTTAAAAAAAATGTTTTTTACTATATCTTTCATTACCTTTTAACATTTTTTTCTTTTCCGTTCTTTGTATCTTACGTTCTGCATGTTTCCATCACACATATCAGACTTTATGTTACAGAGTCGTGAAAAAATATGAATTTTAAGGGTTCATAGTTGGCAGGATTGCCGAGTGGTCTAAGGCGCCAGACTCAAGGTGAGAAACCTTCCTGGTTATAAGGGTATTCTGGTCTCAGACTGGAGGCGAGGGTTCAAATTCTTCTTCTGACACAGCTTTTGCCTAAAAAAGTACAGAGAAATTCTCCAAATGGTGAAAGGAAAACGCATGAACAGCGATTAAGAGTTTATAGATGTCATAATTTGAGAACAGAAAACACATGAAACGGGAATAATGGTTCAATACAGGTCATCATATGCCTAGTTTAGAATTCAATAAGTTACTCAATTCCTTTAAAGAAATGTTTTTTACTATGTCTTTCATTACCTTTTAACATTTTTTTGTTGTCTGTTCTTTGTATCTTAAGTTCTGCATGTTTCCATCAGACATATCAGACTTTATGTTACAGAATCCTGAAAAAATATGAATTTTATGGGTTCATAGCTGTCAGGATGGCCGAGTGGTCTAAGGCGCCAGACTCAAGGTGAGAAACCTTCCTGGTTATAAGGCTATTCTGGTCTCCGACTGGAGGCGAGGGTTCAAATCCCTCTTCTGACACAGCTTTTGCCTAAAAAAGTAGCTTTTGGTCAACACCGAGAAGTTCTCCAAATGGTGAAAGGAAAACGCATGAACAGTGATTAAGAGTTTATAGATGTCATAATTTGAGAACAGAAAACACATGAAACGGGAATAATGGTTCGATACAGGTCATCATATGCCTAGTTTAGAATTCAATAAGTTACTCAATTCCTTTAAAAAAATGTTTTTTACTATATCTTTCATTACCTTTAAAAAAAAAAAAAAAATCCGTTCTTTGTATCTTAAGTTCTGCATGTTTGCATGAGACATATCATACTTTATGTTACAGAGTCGTGAAAAAATATGAATTTTAATGGTTCATAGTTGTCAGGATGGCCGAGTGGTCTAAGGCGCCAGACTCAAGGTGAGAAACCTTCCTGGTTATAAGGGTATTCTGGTCTCCGACTGGAGGCGAGGGTTCAAATCCCTCTTCTGACACAGCTTTTGCCTAAAAAAGTAGCTTTTGGTCAACACCGAGAAATTCTCCAAATGGTGAAAGGAAAACGCATGAACAGTGATTAAGAGTTTATAGATGTCATAATTTGAGAACAGAAAACACATGAAACGGGAATAATGGTTCGATACAGGTCATCATATGCCTAGTTTAGAATTCAATAAGTTACTCAATTCCTTAAAAAAAATATTTTTTACTATATCTTTCATTACCTTTTAACATTTTTTTCTTTTCCGTTCTTTGTATCTTACGTTCTGCATGTTTCCATCACACATATCAGACTTTATGTTACAGAGTCGTGAAAAAATATGAATTTTAAGGGTTCATAGTTGGCAGGATTGCCGAGTGGTCTAAGGCGCCAGACTCAAGGTGAGAAACCTTCCTGGTTATAAGGGTATTCTGGTCTCAGACTGGAGGCGAGGGTTCAAATTCTTCTTCTGACACAGCTTTTGCCTAAAAAAGTACAGAGAAATTCTCCAAATGGTGAAAGGAAAACGCATGAACAGCGATTAAGAGTTTATAGATGTCATAATTTGAGAACAGGAAACACATGAAACGGGAATAATGGTTCGATACAGGTCATCATATGCCTAGTTTAGAATTCAATAAGTTACTCAATTCCTTTAAAGAAATGTTTTTTACTATGTCTTTCATTACCTTTTAATTTTTTGTTGTTGTCTGTTCTTTGTATCTTAAGTTCTGCATGTTTCCATCAGACATATCAGACTTTCTGTTACAGAATCGTGAAAAAATATGAATTTTAAGTTTTCATAGTTGTCAGGATGGCTGAGTGGTCTAAGGCGCCAGACTCAAGGTGAGAAACCTTCCTGGTTATAAGGGTATTCTGGTCTCCGACTGGAGGCGAGGGTTCAAATCCCTCTTCTGACACAGCTTTTGCCTAAAAAAGTAGCTTTTGGGCAACACCGAGACATTCTCCAAATGGTGAAAGGAAAACGCATGAACAGTGATTAAGTGTTTATAGATGTCATAATTTGAGAACAGAAAACACATGAAACGGGAATAATGGTTCGATACAGGTCATCATATGCCTAGTTTAGAATTCAATAAGTTACTCAATTCCTTAAAAAAAATGTTTTTTACTATATCTTTCATTACCTTTTAACATTTTTTTCTTTTCCGTTCTTTGTATCTTACGTTCTGCATGTTTCCATCACACATATCAGACTTTATGTTACAGAGTCGTGAAAAAATATGAATTTTAAGGGTTCATAGTTGGCAGGATTGCCGAGTGGTCTAAGGCGCCAGACTCAAGGTGAGAAACCTTCCTGGTTATAAGGGTATTCTGGTCTCAGACTGGAGGCGAGGGTTCAAATTCTTCTTCTGACACAGCTTTTGCCTAAAAAAGTACAGAGAAATTCTCCAAATGGTGAAAGGAAAACGCATGAACAGCGATTAAGAGTTTATAGATGTCATAATTTGAGAACAGAAAACACATGAAACGGGAATAATGGTTCGATACAGGTCATCATATGCCTAGTTTAGAATTCAATAAGTTACTCAATTCCTTTAAAGAAATGTTTTTTACTATGTCTTTCATTACCTTCTAAAATTTTTTTGTTGTTTGTTCTTTGTATCTTAAGTTCTGCATGTTTCCATCAGACATATCAGACTTTCTGTTACAGAATCGTGAAAAAATATGAATTTTAAGTTTTCATAGTTGTCAGGATGGCCGAGTGGTCTAAGGCGCCAGACTCAAGGTGAGAAACCTTCCTGGTTATAAGGGTATTCTGGTCTCTGACTGGAGGCGAGGGTTCAAATCCCTCTTCTGACACAGCTTTTGCCTAAAAAAGTAGCTTTTGGTCAACACCGAGACATTCTCCAAATGGTGAAAGGAAAACGCATGAACAGTGATTAAGTGTTTATAGATGTCATAATTTGAGAACAGAAAACACATGAAACGGGAATAATGGTTCGATACAGGTCATCATATCCCTAGTTTAGAATTCAATAAGTTACTCAATTCCTTTAAAAAAATGTTTTTTACTGTATCTTTCATTACCTTTTAACATTTTTTTGTTGTCTGTTCTTTGTATCTTAAGTTCTGCATGTTTCCATCAGACATATCAGACTTTACGTTACAGAATCCTGAAAAAATATGAATTTTATGGGTCATAGTTGTCAGGATGGCCGAGTGGTCTAAGGCGCCAGACTCAAGGAGAGAAACCTTCCTGGTTATAAGGGTATTCTGGTCTCCGACTGGAGGCGAGGGTTCAAATCCCTCTTCTGACACAGCTTTTGCCTAAAAAAGTAGCTTTTGGGCAACACCGAGACATTCTCCAAATGGTGAAAGGAAAACGCATGAACAGTCATTAAGTGTTTATAGATGTCATAATTTGAGAACAGAAAACACATGAAACGGGAATAATGGTTCGATACAGGTCATCATATGCCTAGTTTAGAATTCAATAAGTTACTCAATTCCTTAAAAAAAATGTTTTTTACTATATCTTTCATTACCTTTTAACATTTTTTTCTTTTCCGTTCTTTGTATCTTACGTTCTGCATGTTTCCATCACACATATCAGACTTTATGTTACAGAGTCGTGAAAAAATATGAATTTTAAGGGTTCATAGTTGGCAGGATTGCCGAGTGGTCTAAGGCGCCAGACTCAAGGTGAGAAACCTTCCTGGTTATAAGGGTATTCTGGTCTCAGACTGGAGGCGAGGGTTCAAATTCTTCTTCTGACACAGCTTTTGCCTAAAAAAGTACAGAGAAATTCTCCAAATGGTGAAAGGAAAACGCATGAACAGCGATTAAGAGTTTATAGATGTCATAATTTGAGAACAGAAAACACATGAAACGGGAATAATGGTTCAATACAGGTCATCATATGCCTAGTTTAGAATTCAATAAGTTACTCAATTCCTTTAAAGAAATGTTTTTTACTATGTCTTTCATTACCTTTTAACATTTTTTTGTTGTCTGTTCTTTGTATCTTAAGTTCTGCATGTTTCCATCAGACATATCAGACTTTATGTTACAGAATCCTGAAAAAATATGAATTTTATGGGTTCATAGCTGTCAGGATGGCCGAGTGGTCTAAGGCGCCAGACTCAAGGTGAGAAACCTTCCTGGTTATAAGGCTATTCTGGTCTCCGACTGGAGGCGAGGGTTCAAATCCCTCTTCTGACACAGCTTTTGCCTAAAAAAGTAGCTTTTGGTCAACACCGAGAAGTTCTCCAAATGGTGAAAGGAAAACGCATGAACAGTGATTAAGAGTTTATAGATGTCATAATTTGAGAACAGAAAACACATGAAACGGGAATAATGGTTCGATACAGGTCATCATATGCCTAGTTTAGAATTCAATAAGTTACTCAATTCCTTTAAAAAAATGTTTTTTACTATATCTTTCATTACCTTTAAAAAAAAAAAAAAATCCGTTCTTTGTATCTTAAGTTCTGCATGTTTGCATGAGACATATCATACTTTATGTTACAGAGTCGTGAAAAAATATGAATTTTAATGGTTCATAGTTGTCAGGATGGCCGAGTGGTCTAAGGCGCCAGACTCAAGGCGAGAAACCTTCCTGGTTATAAGGGTATTCTGGTCTCCGACTGGAGGCGAGGGTTCAAATCCCTCTTCTGACACAGCTTTTGCCTAAAAAAGTAGCTTTTGGTCAACACCGAGAAATTCTCCAAATGGTGAAAGGAAAACGCATGAACAGTGATTAAGAGTTTATAGATGTCATAATTTGAGAACAGAAAACACATGAAACGGGAATAATGGTTCGATACAGGTCATCATATGCCTAGTTTAGAATTCAATAAGTTACTCAATTCCTTTAAAAAAATATTTTTTACTGTATCTTTCATTACCTTTTAACATTTTTTTGTTGTCTGTTCTTTGTATCTTAAGTTCTGCATGTTTCCATCAGACATATCAGACTTTATGTTACAGAATCGTGAAAAAATATGAATTTTAAGTTTTCATAGTTGTCAGGATGGCCGAGTGGTCTAAGGCGCCAGACTCAAGGTGAGAAACCTTCCTGGTTATAAGGGTATTCTGGTCTCAGACTGGAGGCGAGGGTTCAAATCCCTCTTCTGACACAGCTTTTGCCTAAAAAAGTAGCTTTTGGTCAACACCGAGAAGTTCTCCAAATGGTGAAAGGAAAACGCATGAACAGTGATTAAGAGTTTATAGATGTCATAATTTGAGAACAGAAAACACATGAAATGGGAATAATGGTTCGATATAGGTCATCATATGCCTAGTTTAGAATTCAATAAGTTACTCAATTCCTTTAAAAAAATGTTTTTTACTATATCTTTCAATACCTTTTAACATTTTTTTCTTTTCCGTTCTTTGTATCTTAAGTTCTGCATGTTTCCATCAGACATATCAGACTTTATGTTACAGAATCCTGAAAAAAATTGAATTTTATGGTCATAGTTGTAAGGATGGCCGAGTGGTCTAAGGCGCCAGACTCAAGGTGAGAAACCTTCCTGGTTATAAGGGTATTCTGGTCTCTGACTCGAGGCGAGGGTTCAAATCCCTCTTCTGACACAGCTTTTGCCTAAAAAAGTAGCTTTTGGTCAACACCGAGAAGTTCTCCAAATGGTGAAAGGAAAACGCATGAACAGTGATTAAGAGTTTATAGATGTCATAATTTGAGAACAGAAAACACATGAAACGGGAATAATGGTTCGATACAGGTCATCATATGCCTAGTTTAGAATTCAATAAGTTACTCAATTCCTTTAAAAAAATGTTTTTTACTATATCTTTCAATACCATTTAAAAAAAATGTTCTTTTCCGTTCTTTGTATCTTAAGATCTGCATGTTTCCATCAGACATATCAGACTTTACGTTACAGAATCCTGAAAAAATATGAATTTTATGGGTCATAGTTGTCAGGATTGCCGAGTGGTCTAAGGCGCCAGACTCAAGGTGAGAAACCTTCCTGGTTATAAGGGTATTCTGGTCTCAGACTGGAGGCGAGGGTTCAAATTCTTCTTCTGACACAGCTTTTGCCTAAAAAAGTACAGAGAAATTCTCCAAATGGTGAAAGGAAAACGCATGAACAGCGATTAAGAGTTTATAGATGTCATAATTTGAGAACAGAAAACACATGAAACGGGAATAATGGTTCGATACAGGTCATCATATGCCTAGTTTAGAATTCAATAAGTTACTCAATTCCTTTAAAGAAATGTTTTTTACTATGTCTTTCATTACCTTTTAAAAAAATATTGTTGTCTGTTCTTTGTATCTTAAGTTCTGCATGTTTCCATCAGACATATCAGACTTTATGTTACAGAATCGTGAAAAAATATGAATTTAAAGTTTTCATAGTTGTCAGGATGGCCGAGTGGTCTAAGGCGCCAGACTCAAGGTGAGAAACCTTCCTGGTTATAAGGGTATTCTGGTCTCCGACTGGAGGCGAGGGTTCTAAATCCCTCTTCTGACACAGCTTTTGCCTAAAAAAGTAGCTTTTTGTCAACACCGAGAAATTCTCCAAATGGTGAAAGGAAAACGCATGAACAGTGATTAAGAGTTTATAGATGTCATAATTTGAGAACAGAAAACACATGAAACGGGAATAATGGTTCGATACAGGTCTTCATATGCCTAGTTTAGAATTCAGTAGTTACTCAATTCCTTTAATAAAAATGTTTTTTACTATATCTTTCATTACCTTTTAACATTTTTTTATTTTCCGTTCTTTGTATCTTAAGTTCTGCATGTTTCCATCAGACATATCAGACTTTATGTTACAGAATCCTGAAAAAATATGAATTTTATGGGTCATAGTTGTAAGGATGGCCGAGTGGTCTAAGGCGCCAGACTCAAGGTGAGAAACCTTCCTGGTTATAAGGGTATTCTGGTCTCTGACTGGAGGCGAGGGTTCAAATCCCTCTTCTGACACAGCTTTTGCCTAAAAAAGTAGCTTTTGGTCAACACCGAGAAGTTCTCCAAATGGTGAAAGGAAAACGCATGAACAGTGATTAAGAGTTTATAGATGTCATAATTTGAGAACAGAAAACACATGAAACGGGAATAATGGTTCGATACAGGTCATCGTATGCCTAGTTTAGAATTCAATAAGTTACTCAATTCCTTTAAAAAAATGTTTTTTACTATATCTTTCAATACCTTTTAAAAAAATGTTCTTTTCCGTTCTTTGTATCTTAAGATCTGCATGTTTCCATCAGACATATCAGACTTTACGTTACAGAATCCTGAAAAAATATGAATTTTATGGGTCATAGTTGTCAGGATGGCCGAGTGGTCTAAGGCGCCAGACTCAAGGTGAGAAACCTTCCTGGTTATAAGGGTATTCTGGTCTCCGACTGGAGGCGAGGGTTCTAAATCCCTCTTCTGACACAGCTTTTGCCTAAAAAAGTAGCTTTTTGTCAACACCGAGAAATTCTCCAAATGGTGAAAGGAAAACGCATGAACAGTGATTAAGAGTTTATAGATGTCATAATTTGAGAACAGAAAACACATGAAACGGGAATAATGGTTCGATAGAGGTCTTCATATGCCTAGTTTAGAATTCAGTAGTTACTCAATTCCTTTAATAAAAATGTTTTTTACTATATCTTTCATTACCTTTTAACATTTTTTTTTTTTTCCGTTCTTTGTATCTTAAGTTCTGCATGTTTCCATCAGACATATCAGACTTTATGTTACAGAATCCTGAAAAAAAATGAATTTTATGGGTAATAGTTGTAAGGATGGCCGAGTGGTCTAAGGCGGCAGGCTCAAGGTGAGAAACTTTCCTGGTTATAAGGGTATTCTGGTCTCTGACTGGAGGCGAGGGTTCAAATCCCTCTTCTGACACAGCTTTTGCCTAAAAAAGTAGCTTTTGGTCAACACCGAGAAGTTCTCCAAATGGTGAAAGGAAAACGCATGAACAGTGATTAAGAGTTTATAGATGTCATAATTTGAGAACAGAAAACACATGAAACGGGAATAATGGTTCGATACAGGTCATCATATGCCTAGTTTAGAATTCAATAAGTTACTCAATTCCTTAAAAAAAATGTTTTTTACTATATCTTTCAATACCATTTAAAAAAAATGTTCTTTTCAGTTCTTTGTATCTTAAGATCTGCATGTTTCCATCAGACATATCAGACTTTACGTTACAGAATCCTGAAAAAATATGAATTTTATGGGTCATAGTTGTCAGGATGGCCGAGTGGTCTAAGGCGCCAGACTCAAGGTGAGAAACCTTCCTGGTTATAAGCGTATTCTGGTCTCCGACTGGAGGCGAGTGTTCAAATCCCTCTTCTGACAGAGCTTTTGCCTAAAAAAGTAGCTTTTTGTCAACACCGAGAAATTCTCCAAATGGTGAAAGGAAAACGCATGAACAGTGATTAAGAGTTTATAGATGTCATAATTTGAGAACAGAAAACACATGAAACGGGAATAATGGTTCGATACAGGTCTTCATATGCCTAGTTTAGAATTCAGTAGTTACTCAATTCCTTTAATAAAAATGTTTTTTACTATATCTTTCATTACCTTTTAACATTTTTTTATTTTCCGTTCTTTGTATCTTAAGTTCTGCATGTTTCCATCAGACATATCAGACTTTATGTTACAGAATCCTGAAAAAATATGAATTTTATGGGTCATAGTTGTAAGGATGGCCGAGTGGTCTAAGGCGCCAGACTCAAGGTGAGAAACCTTCCTGGTTATAAGGGTATTCTGGTCTCTGACTGGAGGCGAGGGTTCAAATCCCTCTTCTGACACAGCTTTTGCCTAAAAAAGTAGCTTTTGGTCAACACCGAAAAGTTCTCCAAATGGTGAAAGGAAAACGCATGAACAGTGATTAAGAGTTTATAGATGTCATAATTTGAGAACAGAAAACACATGAAACGGGAATAATGGTTCGATACAGGTCATCATATGCCTAGTTTAGAATTCAATAAGTTACTCAATTCCTTTAAAAAAATGTTTTTTACTATATCTTTCAATACCTTTTAAAAAATTGTTATTTTCCGTTCTTTGTATCTTAAGATCTGCATGTTTCCATCAGACATATCAGACTTTACGTTACAGAATCCTGAAAAAATATGAATTTTATGGGTCATAGTTGTCAGGATTGCCGAGTGGTCTAAGGCGCCAGACTCAAGGTGAGAAACCTTCCTGGTTATAAGGGTATTCTGGTCTCCGACTGGAGGCGAGGGTTCAAAACCCTCTTCTGACACAGCTTTTGCCTAAAAAAGTAGCTTTTTGTCAACACCGAGAAATTCTGCAAATGGTGAAAGGAAAACGCATGAACAGTGATTAAGAGTTTATAGATGTCATAATTTGAGAACAGAAAACACATGAAACGGGAATAATGGTTCGATACAGGTCTTCATATGCCTAGTTTAGAATTCAGTAGTTACTCAATTCCTTTAATAAAAATGTTTTTTACTATATCTTTCATTACCTTTTAACATTTTTTTCTTTTCCGTTCTTTGTATCTTAAGTTCTGCATGTTTCCATCAGACATATCAGACTTTACGTTACAGAATCCTGAAAAAATATGAATTTTATGGGTCATAGTTGTCAGGATGGCCGAGTGGTCTAAGGCGCCAGACTCAAGGTGAGAAACCTTCCTGGTTATAAGCGTATTCTGGTCTCCGACTGGAGGCGAGTGTTCAAATCCCTCTTCTGACAGAGCTTTTGCCTAAAAAAGTAGCTTTTTGTCAACACCGAGAAATTCTCCAAATGGTGAAAGGAAAACGCATGAACAGTGATTAAGAGTTTATAGATGTCATAATTTGAGAACAGAAAACACATGAAACGGGAATAATGGTTCGATACAGGTCTTCATATGCCTAGTTTAGAATTCAGTAGTTACTCAATTCCTTTAATAAAAATGTTTTTTACTATATCTTTCATTACCTTTTAACATTTTTTTATTTTCCGTTCTTTGTATCTTAAGTTCTGCATGTTTCCATCAGACATATCAGACTTTATGTTACAGAATCCTGAAAAAATATGAATTTTATGGGTCATAGTTGTAAGGATGGCCGAGTGGTCTAAGGCGCCAGACTCAAGGTGAGAAACCTTCCTGGTTATAAGGGTATTCTGGTCTCTGACTGGAGGCGAGGGTTCAAATCCCTCTTCTGACACAGCTTTTGCCTAAAAAAGTAGCTTTTGGTCAACACCGAAAAGTTCTCCAAATGGTGAAAGGAAAACGCATGAACAGTGATTAAGAGTTTATAGATGTCATAATTTGAGAACAGAAAACACATGAAACGGGAATAATGGTTCGATACAGGTCATCATATGCCTAGTTTAGAATTCAATAAGTTACTCAATTCCTTAAAAAAAATGTTTTTTACTATATCTTTCAATACCATTTAAAAAAAATGTTCTTTTCAGTTCTTTGTATCTTAAGATCTGCATGTTTCCATCAGACATATCAGACTTTACGTTACAGAATCCTGAAAAAATATGAATTTTATGGGTCATAGTTGTCAGGATGGCCGAGTGGTCTAAGGCGCCAGACTCAAGGTGAGAAACCTTCCTGGTTATAAGCGTATTCTGGTCTCCGACTGGAGGCGAGTGTTCAAATCCCTCTTCTGACAGAGCTTTTGCCTAAAAAAGTAGCTTTTTGTCAACACCGAGAAATTCTCCAAATGGTGAAAGGAAAACGCATGAACAGTGATTAAGAGTTTATAGATGTCATAATTTGAGAACAGAAAACACATGAAACGGGAATAATGGTTCGATACAGGTCTTCATATGCCTAGTTTAGAATTCAGTAGTTACTCAATTCCTTTAATAAAAATGTTTTTTACTATATCTTTCATTACCTTTTAACATTTTTTTATTTTCCGTTCTTTGTATCTTAAGTTCTGCATGTTTCCATCAGACATATCAGACTTTATGTTACAGAATCCTGAAAAAATATGAATTTTATGGGTCATAGTTGTAAGGATGGCCGAGTGGTCTAAGGCGCCAGACTCAAGGTGAGAAACCTTCCTGGTTATAAGGGTATTCTGGTCTCTGACTGGAGGCGAGGGTTCAAATCCCTCTTCTGACACAGCTTTTGCCTAAAAAAGTAGCTTTTGGTCAACACCGAAAAGTTCTCCAAATGGTGAAAGGAAAACGCATGAACAGTGATTAAGAGTTTATAGATGTCATAATTTGAGAACAGAAAACACATGAAACGGGAATAATGGTTCGATACAGGTCATCATATGCCTAGTTTAGAATTCAATAAGTTACTCAATTCCTTTAAAAAAATGTTTTTTACTATATCTTTCAATACCTTTTAAAAAATTGTTATTTTCCGTTCTTTGTATCTTAAGATCTGCATGTTTCCATCAGACATATCAGACTTTACGTTACAGAATCCTGAAAAAATATGAATTTTATGGGTCATAGTTGTCAGGATTGCCGAGTGGTCTAAGGCGCCAGACTCAAGGTGAGAAACCTTCCTGGTTATAAGGGTATTCTGGTCTCCGACTGGAGGCGAGGGTTCAAAACCCTCTTCTGACACAGCTTTTGCCTAAAAAAGTAGCTTTTTGTCAACACCGAGAAATTCTGCAAATGGTGAAAGGAAAACGCATGAACAGTGATTAAGAGTTTATAGATGTCATAATTTGAGAACAGAAAACACATGAAACGGGAATAATGGTTCGATACAGGTCTTCATATGCCTAGTTTAGAATTCAGTAGTTACTCAATTCCTTTAATAAAAATGTTTTTTACTATATCTTTCATTACCTTTTAACATTTTTTTCTTTTCCGTTCTTTGTATCTTAAGTTCTGCATGTTTCCATCAGACATATCAGACTTTACGTTACAGAATCCTGAAAAAATATGAATTTTATGGGTCATAGTTGTCAGGATGGCCGAGTGGTCTAAGGCGCCAGACTCAAGGTGAGAAACCTTCCTGGTTATAAGGGTATTCTGGTCTCCGACTGGAGGCGAGGGTTCAAATCCTTCTTCTGACACAGCTTTGGCCTAAAAAAGTAGCTTTTGGTCAACACCGAAAAGTTCTCCAAATGGTGAAAGGAAAACGCATGAACAGTGATTAAGAGTTTATAGATGTCATAATTTGAGAACAGAAAACACATGAAACGGGAATAATGGTTCGATACAGGTCATCATATGCCTAGTTTAGAATTCAATAAGTTACTCAATTCCTTTAAAAAAATGTTTTTTACTATATCTTTCAATACCTTAAAAAAAATGTTCTTTTCCGTTCTTTGTATCTTACGATCTGCATGTTTCCATCAGACATATCAGACTTTACGTTACAGAATCCTGAAAAAATATGAATTTTATGGGTCATAGTTGTCAGGATGGCCGAGTGGTCTAAGGCGCCAGACTCAAGGTGAGAAACCTTCCTGGTTATAAGCGTATTCTGGTCTCCGACTGGAGGCGAGTGTTCAAATCCCTCTTCTGACAGAGCTTTTGCCTAAAAAAGTAACTTTTTGTCAACACCGAGAAATTCTCCAAATGGTGAAAGGAAAACGCATGAACAGTGATTAAGAGTTTATAGATGTCATAATTTGAGAACAGAAAACACATGAAACGGGAATAATGGTTCGATACAGGTCTTCATATGCCTAGTTTAGAATTCAGTAGTTACTCAATTCCTTTAATAAAAATGTTTTTTACTATATCTTTCATTACCTTTTAACATTTTTTTCTTTTCCGTTCTTTGTATCTTAAGTTCTGCATGTTTCCATCAGACATATCAGACTTTACGTTACAGAATCCTGAAAAAATATGAATTTTATGGGTCATAGTTGTCAGGATGGCCGAGTGGTCTAAGGCGCCAGGCCCAACGGTGAGAAACCTTCCTGGTTATAAGGGTATTCTGGTCTCCGACTGGAGGCGAGGGTTCAAATACCTCTTCTGACACAGCTTTTGCCTAAAAAAGTAGCTTTTGGTCAACACCGAGAAGTTCTCCAAATGGTGAAAGGAAAACGCATGAACAGTGATTAAGAGTTTATAGATGTCATAATTTGAGAACAGAAAACACATGAAACGGGAATAATGGTTCGATACAGGTCATCATATGCCTAGTTTAGAATTCAATAAGTTACTCAATTCCTTTAAAAAAATGTTTTTTACTATATCTTTCAATACCTTTTAAAAAAAAATTATTTTCCGTTCTTTGTATCTTAAGATCTGCATGTTTCCATCAGACATATCAGACTTTACGTTACAGAATCCTGAAAAAATATGAATTTTATGGGTCATAGTTGTCAGGATGGCCGAGTGGTCTAAGGCGTCAGACTCAAGGTGAGAAACCTTCCTGGTTATAAGGGTATTCTGGTCTCCGACTGGAGGCGAGGGTTCAAATCCCTCTTCTGACACAGCTTTTGCCTAAAAAAGTAGCTTTTTGTCAACACCGAGAAATTCTCCAAATGGTGAAAGGAAAACGCATGAACAGTGATTAAGAGTTTATAGATGTCATAATTTGAGAACAGAAAACACATGAAACGGGAATAATGGTTCGATACAGGTCTTCATAAGCCTAGTTTAGAATTCAGTAGTTACTCAATTCCTTTAATAAAAATGTTTTTTACTATATCTTTCATTACCTTTTAAAAAAAAATTATTTTCCGTTCTTTGTATCTTAAGTTCTGCATGTTTCCATCAGACATATCAGACTTTATGTTACAGAATCCTGAAAAAAAATGAATTTTATGGGTCATAGTTGTAAGGATGGCCGAGTGGTCTAAGGCGCCAGACTCAAGGTGAGAAACCTTCCTGGTTGTAATGGTATTCTGGTCTCTGACTGGAGGCGAGGGTTCAAATCCCTCTTCTGACACAGTTTTGCCTAAAAAAGTAGCTTTTGGTCAACACCGAGAAGTTCTCCAAATGGTGAAAGGAAAACGCATGAACAGTGATTAAGAGTTTATAGATGTCATAATTTGAGAACAGAAAACACATGAAACGGGAATAATGGTTCGATACAGGTCATCATATGCCTAGTTTAGAATTCAATAAGTTACTCAATTCCTTTAAAAAAATGTTTTTTACTATATCTTTCAATACCTTTTAAAAAAATGTTCTTTTCCGTTCTTTGTATCTTAAGATCTGCATGTTTCCATCAGACATATCAGACTTTATGTTACAGAATCCTGAAAAAATATGAATTTTATGGGTCATAGTTGTAAGGATGGCCGAGTGGTCTAAGGCGCCAGACTCAAGGTGAGAAACCTTCCTGGTTATAAGGGTATTCTGGTCTCCGACTGGAGGCGAGGGTTCAAATCCCTCTTCTGACACAGCTTTTGCCTAAAAAAGTAGCTTTTGGTCAAAAACCGAGAAGTTCTCCAAATGGTGAAAGGAAAACGCATGAACAGTGATTAAGAGTTTATAGATGTCATAATTTGAGAACAGAAAACACATGAAACGGGAATAATGGTTCGATACAGGTCTTCATATGCCTAGTTTAGAATTCAGTAGTTACTCAATTCCTTTAATAAAAATGTTTTTTACTATATCTTTCATTACCTTTTTAAAATAAAATCTTTTCCGTTCTTTGTATCTTAAGTTCTGCATGTTTCCATCAGACATATCAGACTTTATGTTACAGAATCCTGAAAAAATATGAATTTTATGGGTCATAGTTGTAAGGATGGCCGAGTGGTCTAAGGCGCCAGACTCAAGGTGAGAAACCTTCCTGGTTATAAGGGTATTCTGGTCTCCGACTGGAGGCGAGGGTTCAAATCCCTCTTCTGACACAGCTTTTGCCTAAAAAAGTAGCTTTTGGTCAACACCGAGAAGTTCTCCAAATGGTGAAAGGAAAACGCATGAACAGTGATTAAGAGTCTATAGATGTCATAATTTGAGAACAGAAAACACATGAAACGGGAATAATGGTTCGATACAGGTCATCATATGCCTAGTTTAGAATTCAATAAGTTACTCAATTCCTTTAAAAAAATGTTTTTTACTATATCTTTCAATACCTTTTAAAAAAATGTTCTTTTCCGTTCTTTGTATCTTAAGATCTGCATGTTTCCATCAGACATATCAGACTTTACGTTACAGAATCCTGAAAAAATATGAATTTTACGGGTCATAGTTGTCAGGATGGCCGAGTGGTCTAAGGCGCCAGACTCAAGGTGAGAAACCTTCCTGGTTATAAGGGTATTCTGGTCTCCGACTGGAGGCGAGGGTTCAAATCCCTCTTCTGACACAGCTTTTGCCTAAAAAAGTAGCTTTTTGTCAACACCGAGAAATTCTCCAAATGGTGAAAGGAAAACGCATGAACAGTGATTAAGAGTTTATAGATGTCATAATTTGAGAACAGAAAACACATGAAACGGGAATAATGGTTCGATACAGGTCTTCATATGCCTAGTTTAGAATTCAGTAGTTACTCAATTCCTTTAATAAAAATGTTTTTTACTATATCTTTCATTACCTTTTTAAAATAAAATCTTTTCAGTTCTTTGTATCTTATGTTCTGCATGTTTCCATCAGACATATCAGACTTTATGTTACAGAATCCTGAAAAAATATGAATTTTATGGGTCATAGTTGTAAGGATGGCCGAGTGGTCTAAGGCGCCAGACTCAAGGTGAGAAACCTTCCTGGTTATAAGGGTATTCTGGTCTCTGACTGGAGGCGAGGGTTCAAATCCCTCTTCTGACACAGCTTTTGCCTAAAAAATTAGCTTTTGGTCAACACCGAGAAGTTCTCCAAATGGTGAAAGGAAAACGCATGAACAGTGATTAAGAGTTTATAGATGTCATAATTTGAGAACAGAAAACACATGAAACGGGAATAATGGTTCGATACAGGTCATCATATGCCTAGTTTAGAATTCAATAAGTTACTCAATTCCTTTAAAAAAATGTTTTTTACTATATCTTTCAATACCTTTTAAAAAAATGTTATTTTCCGTTCTTTGTATCTTAAGATCTGCATGTTTCCATCAGACATATCAGACTTTACGTTACAGAATCCTGAAAAAATATGAATTTTATGGGTCATAGTTGTCAGGAATGCCGAGTGGTCTAAGGCGCCAGACTCAAGGTGAGAAAACTTCCTGGTTATAAGGGTATTCTGGTCTCCGACTGGAGGCGAAGGTTCAAATCCCTCTTCTGACACAGCTTTTGCCTAAAAAATTAGCTTTTGGTCAACACCGAGAAGTTCTCCAAATGGTGAAAGGAAAACGCATGAACAGTGATTAAGAGTTTATAGATGTCATAATTTGAGAACAGAAAACACATGAAACGGGAATAATGGTTCGATACAGGTCATCATATGCCTAGTTTAGAATTCAATAAGTTACTCAATTCCTTTAAAAAAATGTTTTTTACTATATCTTTCAATACCTTTTAAAAAAATGTTATTTTCCGTTCTTTGTATCTTAAGATCTGCATGTTTCCATCAGACATATCAGACTTTACGTTACAGAATCCTGAAAAAATATGAATTTTATGGGTCATAGTTGTCAGGAATGCCGAGTGGTCTAAGGCGCCAGACTCAAGGTGAGAAAACTTCCTGGTTATAAGGGTATTCTGGTCTCCGACTGGAGGCGAAGGTTCAAATCCCTCTTCTGACACAGCTTTTGCCTAAAAAAGTAGCTTTTTGTCAACACCGAGAAATTCTCCAAATGGTGAAAGGAAAACGCATGAACAGTGATTAAGAGTTTATAGATGTCATAATTTGAGAACAGAAAACACATGAAACGGGAATAATGGTTCGATACAGGTCTTCATATGCCTAGTTTAGAATTCAGTAGTTACTCAATTCCTTTAATAAAAATGTTTTTTACTATATCTTTCATTACCTTTTTAAAATAAAATCTTTTCCGTTCTTTGTATCTTAAGTTCTGCATGTTTCCATCAGACATATCAGACTTTATGTTACAGAATCCTGAAAAAATATGAATTTTATGGGTCATAGTTGTAAGGATTGCCGAGTGGTCTAAGGCGCCAGACTCAAGGTGAGAAACCTTCCTGGTTATAAGGGTATTCTGGTCTCTGACTGGAGGCGAGGGTTCAAATCCCTCTTCTGACACAGCTTTTGCCTAAAAAATTAGCTTTTGGTCAACACCGAGAAGTTCTCCAAATGGTGAAAGGAAAACGCATGAACAGTGATTAAGAGTTTATAGATGTCATAATTTGAGAACAGAAAACACATGAAACGGGAATAATGGTTCGATACAGGTCATCATATGCCTAGTTTAGAATTCAATAAGTTACTCAATTCCTTTAAAAAAATGTTTTTTACTATATCTTTCAATACCTTTTAAAAAAATGTTATTTTCCGTTCTTTGTATCTTAAGATCTGCATGTTTCCATCAGACATATCAGACTTTACGTTACAGAATCCTGAAAAAATATGAATTTTATGGGTCATAGTTGTCAGGAATGCCGAGTGGTCTAAGGCGCCAGACTCAAGGTGAGAAAACTTCCTGGTTATAAGGGTATTCTGGTCTCCGACTGGAGGCGAAGGTTCAAATCCCTCTTCTGACACAGCTTTTGCCTAAAAAATTAGCTTTTGGTCAACACCGAGAAGTTCTCCAAATGGTGAAAGGAAAACGCATGAACAGTGATTAAGAGTTTATAGATGTCATAATTTGAGAACAGAAAACACATGAAACGGGAATAATGGTTCGATACAGGTCATCATATGCCTAGTTTAGAATTCAATAAGTTACTCAATTCCTTTAAAAAAATGTTTTTTACTATATCTTTCAATACCTTTTAAAAAAATGTTATTTTCCGTTCTTTGTATCTTAAGATCTGCATGTTTCCATCAGACATATCAGACTTTACGTTACAGAATCCTGAAAAAATATGAATTTTATGGGTCATAGTTGTCAGGAATGCCGAGTGGTCTAAGGCGCCAGACTCAAGGTGAGAAAACTTCCTGGTTATAAGGGTATTCTGGTCTCCGACTGGAGGCGAAGGTTCAAATCCCTCTTCTGACACAGCTTTTGCCTAAAAAATTAGCTTTTGGTCAACACCGAGAAGTTCTCCAAATGGTGAAAGGAAAACGCATGAACAGTGATTAAGAGTTTATAGATGTCATAATTTGAGAACAGAAAACACATGAAACGGGAATAATGGTTCGATACAGGTCATCATATGCCTAGTTTAGAATTCAATAAGTTACTCAATTCCTTTAAAAAAATGTTTTTTACTATATCTTTCAATACCTTTTAAAAAAATGTTATTTTCCGTTCTTTGTATCTTAAGATCTGCATGTTTCCATCAGACATATCAGACTTTACGTTACAGAATCCTGAAAAAATATGAATTTTATGGGTCATAGTTGTCAGGAATGCCGAGTGGTCTAAGGCGCCAGACTCAAGGTGAGAAAACTTCCTGGTTATAAGGGTATTCTGGTCTCCGACTGGAGGCGAAGGTTCAAATCCCTCTTCTGACACAGCTTTTGCCTAAAAAAGTAGCTTTTTGTCAACACCGAGAAATTCTCCAAATGGTGAAAGGAAAACGCATGAACAGTGATTAAGAGTTTATAGATGTCATAATTTGAGAACAGAAAACACATGAAACGGGAATAATGGTTCGATACAGGTCTTCATATGCCTAGTTTAGAATTCAGTAGTTACTCAATTCCTTTAATAAAAATGTTTTTTACTATATCTTTCATTACCTTTTTAAAATAAAATCTTTTCCGTTCTTTGTATCTTAAGTTCTGCATGTTTCCATCAGACATATCAGACTTTATGTTACAGAATCCTGAAAAAATATGAATTTTATGGGTCATAGTTGTAAGGATTGCCGAGTGGTCTAAGGCGCCAGACTCAAGGTGAGAAACCTTCCTGGTTATAAGGGTATTCTGGTCTCTGACTGGAGGCGAGGGTTCAAATCCCTCTTCTGACACAGCTTTTGCCTAAAAAATTAGCTTTTGGTCAACACCGAGAAGTTCTCCAAATGGTGAAAGGAAAACGCATGAACAGTGATTAAGAGTTTATAGATGTCATAATTTGAGAACAGAAAACACATGAAACGGGAATAATGGTTCGATACAGGTCATCATATGCCTAGTTTAGAATTCAATAAGTTACTCAATTCCTTTAAAAAAATGTTTTTTACTATATCTTTCAATACCTTTTAAAAAAATGTTATTTTCCGTTCTTTGTATCTTAAGATCTGCATGTTTCCATCAGACATATCAGACTTTACGTTACAGAATCCTGAAAAAATATGAATTTTATGGGTCATAGTTGTCAGGAATGCCGAGTGGTCTAAGGCGCCAGACTCAAGGTGAGAAAACTTCCTGGTTATAAGGGTATTCTGGTCTCCGACTGGAGGCGAAGGTTCAAATCCCTCTTCTGACACAGCTTTTGCCTAAAAAAGTAGCTTTTTGTCAACACCGAGAAATTCTCCAAATGGTGAAAGGAAAACGCATGAACAGTGATTAAGAGTTTATAGATGTCATAATTTGAGAACAGAAAACACATGAAACGGGAATAATGGTTCGATACAGGTCTTCATATGCCTAGTTTAGAATTCAGTAGTTACTCAATTCCTTTAAAAAAAATGTATTTTACTATATCTTTCATTACCTTTTAACATTTTTTTCTTTTCCGTTCTTTGTATCTTAAGTTCTGCATGTTTCCATCAGACATATCAGACTTTATGTTACAGAATCCTGAAAAAATATGAATTTTATGGGTCATAGTTGTAAGGATGGCCGAGTGGTCTAAGGCGCCAGACTCAAGGTGAGAAACCTTCCTGGTTATAAGGGTATTCTGTTCTCTGACTGGAGGCGAGGGTTCAAATCCCTCTTCTGACACAGCTTTTGCCTAAAAAAGTAGCTTTTGGTCAACACCGAGAAGTTCTCCAAATGGTGAAAGGAAAACGCATGAACAGTGATTAAGAGTTTATAGATGTCATAATTTGAGAACAGAAAACACATGAAACGGGAATAATGGTTCGATACAGGTCATCATATGCCTAGTTTAGAATTCAATAAGTTACTCAATTCCTTTAAAAAAAAATTTTTTACTATATCTTTCAATACCTTTTAAAAAAATGTTATTTTCCGTTCTTTGTATCTTAAGATCTGCATGTTTCCATCAGACATATCAGACTTTACGTTACAGAATCCTGAAAAAATATGAATTTTATGGGTCAGAGTTGTCAGAATGGCCGAGTGGTCTAAGGCGCCAGACTCAAGGTGAGAAACCTTCCTGGTTATAAGGGTATTCTGGTCTCCGACTGGAGGCGAGGGTTCAAATCCCTCTTCTGACACAGCTTTTGCCTAAAAAAGTAGCTTTTTGTCAACACCGAGAAATTCTCCAAATGGTGAAAGGAAAACGCATGAACAGTGATTAAGAGTTTATAGATGTCATAATTTGAGAACAGAAAACACATGAAACGGGAATAATGGTTCGATACAGGTCTTCATATGCCTAGTTTAGAATTCAGTAGTTACTCAATTCCTTTAATAAAAATGTTTTTTACTATATCTTTCATTACCTTTTTAAAAAAAAATCTTTTCCGTTCTTTGTATCTTAAGTTCTGCATGTTTCCATCAGACATATCAGACTTTACGTTACAGAATCCTGAAAAAATATGAATTTTATGGGTCATAGTTGTAAGGATGGCCGAGTGGTCTAAGGCGCCAGACTCAAGGTGAGAAACCTTCCTGGTTATAAGGGTATTCTGGTCTCTGACTGGAGGCGAGGGTTCAAATCCCTCTTCTGACACAGCTTTTGCCTAAAAAAGTAGCTTTTGTTCAACACCGAGAAGTTCTCCAAATGGTGAAAGGAAAACGCATGAACAGTGATTAAGAGTTTATAGATGTCATAATTTGAGAACAGAAAACACATGAAACGGGAATAATGGTTCGATACAGGTCATCATATGCCTAGTTTAGAATTCAATAAGTTACTCAATTCCTTTAAAAAAATGTTTTTTACTATATCTTTCAATACCTTTTAAAAAAATGTTATTTTCCGTTCTTTGTATCTTAAGATCTGCATGTTTCCATCAGACATATCAGACTTTACGTTACAGAATCCTGAAAAAATATGAATTTTATGGGTCAGAGTTGTCAGAATGGCCGAGTGGTCTAAGGCGCCAGACTCAAGGTGAGAAACCTTCCTGGTTATAAGGGTATTCTGGTCTCCGACTGGAGGCGAGGGTTCAAATCCCTCTTCTGACACAGCTTTTGCCTAAAAAAGTAGCTTTTTGTCAACACCGAGAAATTCTCCAAATGGTGAAAGGAAAACGCATGAACAGTGATTAAGAGTTTATAGATGTCATAATTTGAGAACAGAAAACACATGAAACGGGAATAATGGTTCGATACAGGTCTTCATATGCCTAGTTTAGAATTCAGTAGTTACTCAATTCCTTTAATAAAAATGTTTTTTACTATATCTTTCATTACCTTTTAAAAAAAAAATCTTTTCCGTTCTTTGTATCTTAAGATCTGCATGTTTCCATCAGACATATCAGACTTTACGTTACAGAATCCTGAAAAAATATGAATTTTATGGGTCATAGTTGTCAGGATGGCCGAGTGGTCTAAGGCGCCAGACTCAAGGTGAGAAAACTTCCTGGTTATAAGGGTATTCTGGTCTCCGACTGGAGGCGAAGGTTCAAATCTCTCTTCTGACACAGCTTTTGCCTAAAAAAGTAGCTTTTTGTCAACACCGAGAAATTCTCCAAATGGTGAAAGGAAAACGCATGAACAGTGATTAAGAGTTTATAGATGTCATAATTTGAGAACAGAAAACACATGAAACGGGAATAATGGTTCGATACAGGTCTTCATATGCCTAGTTTAGAATTCAGTAGTTACTCAATTCCTTTAAAAAAAATGTATTTTACTATATCTTTCATTACCTTTTAAAAAAAAATTATTTTCCGTTCTTTGTATCTTAAGTTCTGCATGTTTCCATCAGACATATCAGACTTTATGTTACAGAATCCGGAAAAAATATGAATTTTATGGGTCATAGTTGTAAGGATGGCCGAGTGGTCTAAGGCGCCAGACTCAAGGTGAGAAACCTTCCTGGTTATAAGGGTATTCTGGTCTCTGACTGGAGGCGAGGGTTCAAATCCCTCTTCTGACACAGCTTTTGCCTAAAAAAGTAGCTTTTGGTCAACACCGAGAAGTTCTCCAAATGGTGAAAGGAAAACGCATGAACAGTGATTAAGAGTTTATAGATGTCATAATTTGAGAACAGAAAACACATGAAACGGGAATAATGGTTCGATACAGGTCATCATATGCCTAGTTTAGAATTCAATAAGTTACTCAATTCCTTTAAAAAAAAGTTTTTTACTATATCTTTCAATACCTTTTAAAAAAATGTTCTTTTCCGTTCTTTGTATCTTAAGATCTGCATGTTTCCATCAGACATATCAGACTTTACGTTACAGAATCCTGAAAAAATATGAATTTTATGGGTCATAGTTGTCAGGATGGCCGAGTGGTCTAAGGCGCCAGACTCAAGGTGAGAAACCTTCCTGGTTATAAGGGTATTCTGGTCTCTGACTGGAGGCGAGGGTTCAAATCCCTCTTCTGACACAGCTTTTGCCTAAAAAAGTAGCTTTTGGTCAACACCGAGAAGTTCTCCAAATGGTGAAAGGAAAACGCATGAACAGTGATTAAGAGTTTATAGATGTCATAATTTGAGAACAGAAAACACATGAAACGGGAATAATGGTTCGATACAGGTCATCATATGCCTAGTTTAGAATTCAATAAGTTACTCAATTCCTTTAAAAAAATGTTTTTTACTATATCTTTCAATACCTTTTAAAAAAATGTTATTTTCCGTTCTTTGTATCTTAAGATCTGCATGTTTCCATCAGACATATCAGACTTTACGTTACAGAATCCTGAAAAAATATGAATTTTATGGGTCATAGTTGTCAGAATGGCCGAGTGGTCTAAGGCGCCAGACTCAAGGTGAGAAACCTTCCTGGTTATAAGGGTATTCTGGTCTCCGACTGGAGGCGAGAGTTCAAATCCCTCTTCTGACACAGCTTTTGCCTAAAAAAGTAGCTTTTTGTCAACACCGAGAATTTCTCCAAATGGTGAAAGGAAAACGCATGAACAGTGATTAAGAGTTTATAGATGTCATAATTTGAGAACAGAAAACACATGAAACGGGAATAATGGTTCGATACAGGTCATCATATGCCTAGTTTAGAATTCAATAAGTTACTCAATTCCTTTAAAGAAATGTTTTTTACTATGTCTTTCATTACCTTTTAACATTTTTTTGTTGTCTGTTCTTTGTATCTTAAGTTCTGCATGTTTCCATCAGACATATCAGACTTTATGTTACAGAATCGTGAAAAAATATGAATTTTAAGTTTTCATAGTTGTCAGGATGGCCGAGTGGTCTAAGGCGCCAGACTCAAGGTGAGAAACCTTCCTGGTTATAAGGGTATTCTGGACTCCGACTGGAGGCGATGGTTCAAATCCCTCTTCTGACACAGCTTTTGCCTAAAAAAGTAGCTTTTTGTCAACACCGAGAAATTCTCCAAATGGTGAAAGGAAAACGCATGAACAGTGATTAAGAGTTTATAGATGTCATAATTTGAGAACAGAAAACACATGAAACGGGAATAATGGTTCGATACAGGTCTTCATATGCCTAGTTTAGAATTCAGTAGTTACTCAATTCCTTTAAAAAAAATGTATTTTACTATATCTTTCATTACCTTTTAACATTTTTTTCTTTTCCGTTCTTTGTATCTTAAGTTCTGCATGTTTCCATCAGACATATCAGACTTTATGTTACAGAATCCTGAAAAAATATGAATTTTATGGGTCATAGTTGTAAGGATGGCCGAGTGGTCTAAGGCGCCAGACTCAAGGTGAGAAACCTTCCTGGTTATAAGGGTATTCTGGTCTCCGACTGGAGGCGAGGGTTCAAATCCCTCTTCTGACGCAGCTTTTGCCTAAAAAAGTAGCTTTTGGTCAACACCGAGAAGTTCTCCAAATGGTGAAAGGAAAACGCATGAACAGTGATTAAGAGTTTATAGATGTCATAATTTGAGAACAGAAAACACATGAAACGGGAATAATGGTTCGATACAGGTCATCATATGCCTAGTTTAGAATTCAATAAGTTACTCAATTCCTTTAAAAAAATGTTTTTTACTATATCTTTCAATACCTTTTAAAAAAATGTTCTTTTCCGTTCTTTGTATCTTAAGATCTGCATGTTTCCATCAGACATATCAGACTTTACGCTACAGAATCCTGAAAAAATATGAATTTTATGGGTCATAGTTGTCAGGATGGCCGAGTGGTCTAAGGCGCCAGACTCAAGGTGAGAGACCTTCCTGGTTGTAAGGGTATTCTGGTCTCCGACTGGAGGCGAGGGTTCAAATCCCTCTTCTGACACAGCTTTTGCCTAAAAAAGTAGCTTTTGGTCAACACCGAGAAGTTCTCCAAATGGTGAAAGGAAAACGCATGAACAGTGATTAAGAGTCTATAGATGTCATAATTTGAGAACAGAAAACACATGAAACGGGAATAATGGTTCGATACAGGTCATCATATGCCTAGTTTAGAATTCAATAAGTTACTCAATTCCTTTAAAAAAATGTTTTTTACTATATCTTTCAATACCTTTTAAAAAAATGTTATTTTCCGTTCTTTGTATCTTAAGATCTGCATGTTTCCATCAGACATATCAGACTTTACGTTACAGAATCCTGAAAAAATATGAATTTTATGGGTCATAGTTGTCAGGATGGCCGAGTGGTCTAAGGCGCCAGACTCAAGGTGCGAAACCTTCCTGGTTATAAGGGTATTCTGGTCTCCGACTGGAGGCGAGGGTTCAAATCCCTCTTCTGACACAGCTTTTGCCTAAAAAAGTAGCTTTTGGTCAACACCGAGAAATTCTCCAAATGGTGAAAGGAAAACGCATGAACAGTGATTAAGAGTTTATAGATGTCATAATTTGAGAACAGAAAACACATGAAACGGGAATAATGGTTCGATACAGGTCTTCATATGCCTAGTTTAGAATTCAGTAGTTACTCAATTCCTTTAATAAAAATGTTTTTTATTATATCTTTCATTACCTTTTAAAAAAAATATATTTTCCGTTCTTTGTATCTTAAGTTCTGCATGTTTCCATCAGACATATCAGACTTTATGTTACAGAATCCTGAAAAAATATGAATTTTATGGGTCATAGTTGTCAGGATGGCCGAGTGGTCTAAGGCGCCAGACTCAAGGTGAGAAACCTTCCTGGTTATAAGGGTATTCTGGTCTCCGACTGGAGGCGAGGGTTCAAATCCCTCTTCTGACACAGCTTTTGCCTAAAAAAGTAGCTTTTTGTCAACACCGAGAAATTCTCCAAATGGTGAAAGGAAAACGCATGAACAGTGATTAAGAGTTTATAGATGTCATAATTTGAGAACAGAAAACACATGAAACGGGAATAATGGTTCGATACAGGTCATCATATGCCTAGTTTAGAATTCAATAAGTTACTCAATTCCTTAAAAAAAATGTTTTTTACTATATCTTTCAATACCTTTTAAAAAAATGTTCTTTTCCGTTCTTTGTATCTTAAGATCTGCATGTTTCCATCAGACATATCAGACTTTACGTTACAGAATCCTGAAAAAATATGAATTTTATGGGTCATAGTTGTCAGGATTGCCGAGTGGTCTAAGGCGCCAGACTCAAGGTGAGAAAACTTCCTGGTTATAAGGGTATTCTGGACTCCGACTGGAGGCGATGGTTCAAATCCCTCTTCTGACACAGCTTTTGCCTAAAAAAGTAGCTTTTTGTCAACACCGAGAAATTCTCCAAATGGTGAAAGGAAAACGCATGAACAGTGATTAAGAGTTTATAGATGTCATAATTTGAGAACAGAAAACACATGAAACGGGAATAATGGTTCGATACAGGTCTTCATATGCCTAGTTTAGAATTCAGTAGTTACTCAATTCCTTTAAAAAAAATGTATTTTACTATATCTTTCATTACCTTTTAACATTTTTTTCTTTTCCGTTCTTTGTATCTTAAGTTCTGCATGTTTCCATCAGACATATCAGACTTTACGTTACAGAATCCTGAAAAAATATGAATTTTATGGGTCATAGTTGTCAGGATGGCCGAGTGGTCTAAGGCGCCAGACTCAAGGTGAGAAACCTTCCTGGTTATAAGGGTATTCTGGTCTCTGACTGGAGGCGAGGGTTCAAATCCCTCTTCTGACACAGCTTTTGCCTAAAAAAGTAGCTTTTGGTCAACACCGAGAAGTTCTCCAAATGGTGAAAGGAAAACGCATGAACAGTGATTAAGAGTTTATAGATGTCATAATTTGAGAACAGAAAACACATGAAACGGGAATAATGGTTCGATACAGGTCATCATATGCCTAGTTTAGAATTCAATAAGTTACTCAATTCCTTTAAAAAAATGTTTTTTACTATATCTTTCAATACCTTTTAAAAAAATGTTATTTTCCGTTCTTTGTATCTTAAGATCTGCATGTTTCCATCAGACATATCAGACTTTACGTTACAGAATCCTGAAAAAATATGAATTTTATGGGTCATAGTTGTCAGAATGGCCGAGTGGTCTAAGGCGCCAGACTCAAGGTGAGAAACCTTCCTGGTTATAAGGGTATTCTGGTCTCCGACTGGAGGCGAGGGTTCAAATCTCTCTTCTGACACAGCTTTTGCCTAAAAAAGTAGCTTTTTGTCAACACCGAGAATTTCTCCAAATGGTGAAAGGAAAACGCATGAACAGTGATTAAGAGTTTATAGATGTCATAATTTGAGAACAGAAAACACATGAAACGGGAATAATGGTTCGATACAGGTCATCATATGCCTAGTTTAGAATTCAATAAGTTACTCAATTCCTTTAAAGAAATGTTTTTTACTATGTCTTTCATTACCTTTTAACATTTTTTTGTTGTCTGTTCTTTGTATCTTAAGTT